>NW_027171905.1:60000-77500 GCF_036898095.1 Palaemon carinicauda
AACAGGGAGAAAGCCCTGCACTTGCAATGCAACAACAACAGCAACAACAACAACAACATTCAGACAAACTGAACAACAGATCCCAAGTGGAAGAGGAATAGAAGAAGATGGAAATCGGCGCTAAGATGAAACTCTGGCAAAGTCTACAATTGCAATACGACGCTGAGAGAGAGAGAGAGAGAGAGAGAGAGAGAGAGAGAGAGAGAGAGAGAGAGAGAGAGAGAGAGAGAGAGAAAAGTATAATAGTGCACAGATCTCCTATTGATGCGTACAGTACTCCGTGCAAGGATAACTGATGTATAAGATGAGAAAAAAAAAAAACTTTATTTTAGCAAACAAAACAGAAATAAACTCCATCACACTATTATTATTATTATTATTATTATTATTATTATTATTATTATTATTATTATTATTATTAATTTAAAACCAAAATGTTACAGATATTGAAAAAAATGGCTTGAACAATAATTTGAGAACAAAATCAAATCAAAAACTAAATTCATATCTTTTTTTTTTTTTTTTTTATGAGTGTGACCGAAGGGGAAAGAAGGAATGGAGAGAGGTCTGGGAAAAGGATGATGTTAAACGGGAAATGGAGAGAGAGAGAGAGAGAGAGAGAGAGAGAGAGAGAGAGAGAGAGAGAGAGAGAGAATATTTGGCATATTTGAAATAATAAAATTTCTAATTACTTTGACACTTTACTGCTCTAATAATATCAAGCTCTCTTGCTTGAGGGTACACTCGGACACACTATTCTATATAATTTCTCTTCCTCTTGTTTTGTTAAAGGTTTTATTGTTTATATAGGAAGTTTTTGTTTTAATGTTGTCACACTTCTTAAAATACATTTGTCCTTGTTTCCTTTCCTCACTGGGCTATTTTCCCTGTTGGAGATCCTGGGTTTATAGTATCCTTCTTTTCTCACTAGGGTTGTAGCTTAGCAAGTAATAATAATAATAATAATAATAATAATAATGATAATAATGATAATAATGATAATAATAATAATAATAATAGATGCAATTTGTATTTAGCTTTACACTTAATATTTAATGTTAAAACATCAGAGTCACTTTTTACATGAAATTTTATCCATATAAAATAAAATTCAAGGCAAAATGCAGCTGAACTCTATAGTGGAAAATGTAAGGCTTATTATTATTATTATTATTATTATTATTATTATTATTATTATTATTATTATTATTATCATTATTATATGCTACACTCCATGTGAAACTTTTTACAAATCCTTTCTTCAGTTCCATTTTGAGTTTTCCCGTCATGATTATTATTATTATTATTATTATTATTATTATTATTATTATTATTATTATTATTATTATTATTATTATATCCAATTAACCAAGAGCCATGAAACCTATTGCATTGTTTAAAGATGAACAGCAATAGCTATAACTCATGTTTTTACTTCCCCTGAACTGAATGTAGTAATTATTGAAGAACATTGAAATCATAAGACAAAAATTTAAAATAGATTTGCAACAAATTTAAAACACCTTCGAATCTATATATTTTCTTTAATCGTATCAAAGACTGAACTACTAAACTATTCCTTTGAACACAAAACAAATCAGTTACAAAATCTATAGCCAACTTATATCTGAACTGAAGGATTCATTTCTACAGAAGGTGTCAAAGAGAATGATAAATTAACCCTAATATGGTATCTATCAATCTTGGCATTGGTGTGTTTTAGGTTTGGTTTGGGTTTGGCTTGGGTTTGGCTTGGTTTTAGTTTAGTGGTTTGGTTTTGGTTTTAGTTTGGTTTTGGTTTGGGTTTGGGTTTGGCTTGGTTTTAGTTTAGTGGTTTTAGTTTAGTGGTTTGGTTTTGGTTTTGGTTTTAGTTTGGGTTTGGGTTTTGGTTTGGGTTTGGGTTTGGCTTGGTTTTAGTTTAGTGGTTTTAGTTTGGTTTTAGTTTAGTGGTTTTAGTTTAGTGGTTTGGTTTTGGTTTTAGTTTGGTGGTTCGGTTTTGGTTTTGTATTAGTTTGGTGGTTTGGTTTGCTTTTGATTGGGTTTGGGTTTGGCTTGGTTTTAGTTTAGTGGTTTGGTTTTGGTTTTGGTTTGGTTTTAGTTTAGTGGATTGGTTTTGGTTTTGTTTTAGTTTGGTTTTGATTGGGTTTGGGTTTGGCTTGGTTTTAGTTTAGTGGTTTGGTTTTGGTTTTAGTTTGGTGGTTTGGTTTTGGTTTTGTTTTAGTTTGGTGGTTTGGTTTGGTTTTGATTGGGTTTGGGTTTGGCTTGGTTTTAGTTTAGTGGTTTGGTTTTGGTTTTAGTTTGGTTTTAGTTTAGTGGTTTGGTTTTGGTTTTGTTTTAGTTTGGTGGTTTGGTTTGGTTTTTATTGGGTTTGGGTTTGGCTTGGTTTTAGTTTAGTGGTTTGGTTTTGGTTTTAGTTTGGTGGTTTGGTTTTGGTTTTGTTTTAGTTTGGTGGTTTGGTTTGGTTTTGATTGGGTTTGGGTTTGGCTTGGTTTTAGTTTAGTGGTTTGGTCTGGTTTGGTTTTGGTTTTTGTTTGGTGGTTTGGTTTTGGTTTTGTTTTAGTTTGGTTTGGATTGATTTTAGTTTTGGTTCTGGATTTTTTTAGATTGGTGGTTGAGTTTGGTTGAGTTTGGTTTAATTTGGTGGTTTGGTTTGGTTTGGATTTGGGTTAGGTTTTGGTTTTGGTTTGGTTTTAGTTTGGTGGTTTGGTTTGGTTAAGTTTTGATTGGGTTTGGGATCGGTTTTGGTTTGGTGGTTTGGTTTAGTTTGGTTTGGTTTTAGTTTGGCTTGGTTTGGTTTAGTTTAGGGCTTTGTTTAGTTTTGGTTGTGTTATGGTTTTAGTTTGGTTTGTTTTGGTTTGGCATGGGTTTGGTTTTGGGTTTGGTTTGGTTTTCGTTTAGGTTTGGTTTTTGGTTTGGTTTGGTTTAGTTTGGGTTATGGTGGGTTGGGTTGTCTCGGGTTTAGTTTGGTTTTCATTTTGGTTTTGGTTTTGGCTGGGGTTTTTATTTTATTAATTGGTTTTAGTTTGGTTTTGATTTCTGTTTGGTTTTAAGTTTGGTCTGGATTGGTTTGATTTAGGTGTTTTTTTTTGGGGGGGGGGGGTTTGCTTTGGTTTTGGTTGTACTGTGGGGTTGGTTTGGATCAGTTTGGGTTTTTTGTTTGGTTTGGTTTTGTTTTAAATTGGTTTGGTTTGGTTTTATATTGGTTTGGTTTAGTTTGGTTTGTTTTGGTTGGTTTATTACCACACTAAAATAGAATTTCTATTGTCAAATGATATATTGCATTCATATAACTATAAACAAGTTTCCAACGCCATCTATTGGCCTCTGAGAGAAGCTTGGTTGTTCTGGTTAACTGTAGGGGAGGAAGGGTGTTAGAAAATGGTCATATTTGCAATTTTCTCGGAAGTTAAAGTTTCAAATAAATTTCAGTATTTGCATTTAGAATTAATTTCATAAACTGTTCTGCTGAATACTTATATTAAGGCTAATATGATTGAACTAACGACATTTTAAGTAAGGCTGACTTTATTTTTCCCCTAAACTCATAATGCATTGACCCGTCATAAGCGAAATGAAGACTCGAATTACCAACAGAATACGATGCAATATAAAAATTATAATATATAAATGGCTTATATGATTATGTATCATGAATCCTAAATTATATTCTTTATATGAATTTTAATAATTGATGTTGATAAATGAGCTCAATTAATCATATTTTCTATGATTAATCGTATTTTGAGGTTTCATAGGTTGGTACTCCTGACTCTTGCAAGGACTCTAAAATAAGGTGTTGGGATGACGTCATCGTAAGTTTTAAGCAGACGAAATAGAAAAAAATAATTTCATACGTTTAATTAGTGGATGAAACGTTGTCTTAACGTATTATTTTATATGTTTACAGTTAAAACGTTTTTATTACATCAATAAATATCTATACAATAAGTAAATAATATTTAAAATGGTATTCAATGTACAAGAATTTCTACAAATTCGAACTATTTTCGTCAGTGTCGTACAAACTATTTCAAGTTTCGGTTGGTATTATCTTCAAGGATTTCCCAAATTTGTACACAGACAACAGAATGGACAAATAGCTCAAATTCTTAATTAGAAATAGAAATTAACTTTAGAATTTTATTTATTTCTGAATTCTTCATCAGTGTCTCGTAGGAGGTTTCGTCAATTTACCTAATAAGGAAATAATAAAAACACTTCTACCTTTACATTGAAGATTGTAGCTTTATTTTTATAATAATAATAATAATAATAATAATAATAATAATAATAATAATAATAATAATAATAATAACCTTAAGCACTAATTGAAATGTACCATAGGTTTTGATATCTTTGTCTTGGATGGTATGTTAATATAAGGGTTAATATAAGGGTTAATATAAGGGTTAATATATTGTTTAATATTATCATCATCACTATCATAGGTTAAGGCAGACAGTTCATTGTGTAATTTAACGGTTACATTATCTCACTGTTTAAGATTCATAAAATGTATCAGAAGTTTTAAATAATGGGTTTTAGATAATACGTTTTACTCTCATATATATATATATATATATATATATATATATATATATATATATATATATATATATGTATATATATATATATATATATATATATATATATATATATATATATATATGTATATGTATATATATATATATATATATATATATATATATATATATATATATATATATGTATATATATATATATATATATATATATATATATATATATATATATATATATATATATATATATATATATGCTTTTCTGACCAGGGATAACTTTACGTATTGGAATGTTTTGTGTATCGACATGATCAGCAAAGCTGTGCTAATCAGGCCCACCCATACTAGGTAGGTTTGCTATAGGCGATCAGATGAGTATATATATATATATATATATATATATATATATATATATATATATATATATATATATATATGTGTGTGTGTGTGTGTGTGTGTGTGTGTGTGTGTGTGTGTGTGTGTGTCTGGAGAAAGAGATTATCTATTTCACAAAAATACTTGCTATCTACAACACATTCATCTCTTCGAACTTGGACTTGCTAAGGAGAATATCTAAATACAACTACACACTAATATTGCAGCAGACATGGACTGAAATGAAGGCAATGGATTCTACTATTATTATTATTATTATTATTATTATTACTACCCAAGCTACAACCCTAGTTGGAAAAACAAGATGCTATAAGCCCAGGGGCTCCAACGGGGAGAAATATCTGTAAATCTGATGTGTCTCTATTCAATCCCTCTGTATTGAATGGGAACATCAATGATGTGGTTATTGTCTACCTCGATGATAATGTGTACATCATATTTAGGTCCAATTGCATATTTGGGGAATATCTTTAGAAAGCAGCTTGGAATTTTTATATCATCTTGGGCAAATTAAGATCTTTGCTTGGGTAAAAAAGATAGTGATGATAATACCTGGACAGGAAAATTAATGTGTCTGTATGAATAGGTCTTAAAATAACATTTTATATTCGAATATGTACTGTATATATATATATATATATATATATATATATATATATATATATATATATATATATATATACATCACATGTGTGTATATATGTATAGGTAGTAGGGTAGCCAGGGCACCAGCCACCCATTGAGATGCTACCGCTAGAGAGTTATGGGATCTATTGACTGGCCAGACAGTACTACATTGGATCCTTCTCTCTGGTTACGGTTCTTGTTCCCTTTGCCTACACACACACACACACCGAATAGTCTGGCATATTCTTTATATATTCTCCTCTGTCCTCATACACCTGACAACACTGAGATTACCAAACCATTCTTCTTCGCCCAAGGGGTTAACTACTGCACTATAATTTTTCAGTGGGTACGTTCCTCTTGCTAAGGGTAAAAGAGACTCTTTAGCTATGGTAAGCAGCTCTTCGAGAAGAAGGACACTCCAAAATCAAACCATTGTTCTCTAGTCTGGGGTAGTGCCATAGCTTCTGTACCATGGTCTTCCATTGTCTTGGGTTTCAGTTCTCTTGCTTGAGGGTACACTCGGGCACACTATTCTATCTCGTTTCTCTTCCTCTTGTTTTGTTAAAGTTTTTATAGTTTGTATAGGAGATATTTATTTTAATGTTACTGTTCTTAGACTATTTTATTTTTCCTTGTTTCCTTTCCTCAATGGGCTATTTTCCCTGTTGGAGCCCCAGGGCTTATAGCATTGTTTTTTTCCATCTAGGGTTATAGCTTAGCAATTAATAACAATAATACTATTAAGCCATATAAGAATTTAAGACACAAATTACTATTATGGGTACAGAATAAGTTCCTAATTCTTGTACAGGTCAACTTAGATTCAAAACTTTGTAACTATTGAACTTTTGAGGTAGAATGTCCAGTAAATGAGAGACAGGATTATTCCAGATTAAAATATATGCTGTAGTTGAAAGGATCACCCAATTGTGAGATTTTTGTTATGAATATATCACACTAATTTTCGTCCAAGAGAGAGAGAGAGAGAGAGAGAGGAGAGAGAGAGAGAGAGAGAGAGAGAGAGAGAGAGAGAGAGAGACTGGTGAGTGTGGCTGATACTGCCAGCATCTGTCAAACTAAGCTGTTGACAACACCCATTGATGGTAGGCACCGAGGCAAGAATCTTGAAAGAAATTCATTTATTTCACAAAAATGGCAGAACTGTACAAACGATGAATTTCCTAAGACTGCCATTGCTTGAGACCAAAGGAAGATATCTAAAACTAATAGTTGTTTTTATCTATCAGAAATTGTGTGTACTTCCCACAAAATGAATGATATCTGATAAGGGGTTGTGCAAGATGAATTAGTAAAAGCATTAATTTTCGGTATAGGTAAAATGATAAATGAATTTTATTTATATACGATGTGTACGTTCAGTTGCTCACGATTGTATCTATATATCAACTGATGAATTGTTTTGTGAGCTTATTCATACACAATTCCTCAATAACTATCCTTTACCTAGCATCTAAAATTCATGAAGCTATTTTTTTACTTTTGCAGAAAAAAATATGAACAAATTAAGTTTTTTTTCAAAAATTGGCCTCCAATTTTAAATAGAAAATATGTAACTAAAAATGATATTTTAAATAAAACATTAAAAAAAACTTTTGCAGACAAAAATATGCACAAATTAAGAGATTTTATTTTTTTAACAATTTTCAACCACTGGTAGACTATGCACAAAAAAGTGAAGTTAATTGTGTTCCAATTTCAAAAAGAAAATATGTAACTAAAAATAATATTTTAAATAAAACTTAAACAAAAATTCCTAAGATAGGCCCTCTAAATTCCTCTCTGGCGCCAATAGAGAATTTAGGCCTGTGGCCATGCAATTGTGCTGGCAATCACTCAATTTCTTCCTTTATCAACAACTGCGATTGAAATCGATTATAGTGTTCCTGATTCGAACTCAAAACCACAGCCACTTGGAATATCGCATACTATAACCTCTCACAAATTCCATGTAAAGTTCCTTAGCTAATTTAAGGAAATGAATCTCTAGGGTTTATAGTAATTAAACATCAGAGAGAAATAAGAGAAAGAAAGCCGTTAAATGACTCCTTACTTTTTCCCTCAATTTTTCACAGCACTAGTTAAAAACCAAGTCCTTTTCCGACCGGGTTTATGGCGGACTGAATCTCCTTCCACAGCTGTCAAAAACATCCCTAGCAATAGAATATCCCTAGATTAGAGGTATTTTCCCCTAGTATTTAATACAATGTATATACTGTGCTGTATTTTCTATTATAATATTCTATATATATACTTTCAATCATTGTATTTATGAAACCACAAATATATGAAATTTAGACAAGCAAATGGAGGAGCTAACTTGTGTTTTGATTTCAACCTGTGCTAAGAAGGATATATTCATGCAGTTATAATCGTATTGAGAATCGCACACAAACAATAATTAACAGAATGTAAATATCTCAATTGTGTGCCTCCAACAACTAGAATGTCCCTATCTGGGGACAAATTTCCTACGACAATCAGGGACCTCAACCACATTCTTCGTTTCTCTGGTGAATCTCTCCATTAACTATAAAAATTGCATTTTGACTAGGATTTATTTAGGTAGACAACTTGCAATATAATATACTATAAACAGGAGCAAATGTTTTTATGTTGACCAGGCTGACATGAGTCTTTTTATAGTTTATACAGGACATATCTGTTTTGACGCTGTTACTGTTTTTAGAATGATATATTATTAATTTATTCTCATCACTTATTTGTTTCCTTATTTCCTTTCCTCACCGAGCTATTTTTCCCTGTTGGAGCCCTTGGGCTTATAGCTTCTTGCTTTTCCAACTAGGGTTGTAGCTTGGCTAGTAATAATAGTAATAATAATAACACCATTTAGTATTTCAAAGGTACATATACAAGAGTGAAGCGTTCAACAAGCTGGCTGTTTTATATTCACCTTGTAAAATAAACTAAATTTTAATGGAAAAAAGCATTTTCCCCAAATAAATTTCTTTCCATAGTACGAACTTTATTAGAGTAAGTAATGTATTTTAAATTAGACTGAAACTACTCTAATATCTAAAGACTTATTAGAATATCTTCAAAGAATAATCTATTTTGAAGGAAAACACAATTATTCGCATATTTGTCAACCAAAATAGATTGATTGATTGATTTAAACATTTCTGGTATCCTGACATCTAAGGACATTGACGCCGATATAATCTATTATAAATAAAGAATAAAACAATCAATAAAACCATAAAAGCAGAGATATAAAGGTTAAAGAGCTTCCAGAAGACCAGATTCTGAAATAAATCTAAAAATACCGATAGGAAAATACGACACATCATGACCAAGAATCTTGGCAAGGATGAACCTGCCATCCTCACCTCGAGCCACAACCAGATGTGTATTTCTTCTGGTACTGTAAGATGGGCATTCCGTCAACAAATACTTCACTGTCAAGGGTACCAAACAGTCATCACAATATGGCTGGTCTTGGACATTTAGCAGAAATTCATATGTTATCCGAGTTTGACCAATGAGGAGACGACAAAGAGAAGTCTCCCACTTTCGGGGAATTATGTTATACTTCCAAGGGGATGTAACATTTGTTATTACTCTCATTTTATTTTCAATTAAACTATCCCAATGCTGTTGTCAATTATTAGAAATCAAATTCTTAATGTAAGGTAAACAATCTTTAAAGAGAATGGGATATCTTTTTGGTAGCAACTAGGCTACAAAATTCTTTGCCAGTGAATCTGTCTCCTCATTCCCAGACAAACCTACGTTTGCCGGAACCCAGCAAAATTGAACTGTTATACCTCCTAGTCCAATAATAAATAGCCATTCTAAAATCTTTAAGACTATAAGGTTACTGCAATTAAGAACTTCTAAAGTTTGAAGGACACTCCTTGCATCACTAAAAATTGTAAATTTACCTTCCTCCTCTAACGCTATTTTCTCAATAGCAGCTAGTATGTAATACAGTTGGGCAGTAAATATGGAAGATATTGGAGGAAGTGCCCCTCTACCATTAAAACCATTACCATGTACTCCAAATCCAACGCCAACATCAGATTTGGAACCAATTCCTTATGTTCTACAATATATTCCATTAAGAGAGACTGCTTCTAGGCATATCATATTCTTTTTAACACCAATAAAATATTTACAAAAAGATATCTCTGGTAATTTTTCATGGAGGGGTTGATGATATCTTAAATGGAAGCACACCATCAAGCATTGAATGGTGTATTCAAACACAACTACTGTGTTTGTAAGGAAGGTTAGAAAAAAACAGAGGAGTATTTGAAAAGCAATTAAGTATCAGAAAATGTAGCGATTGCCATCAGACTCTCTCTCTCTCTCTCTCTCTCTCTCTCTCTCTCTCTCTCTCTCTCTCTCTCTCTCTCTCTCTCTCTCTCTCTCTCTCTCTCTCTCTCGATGATAAAGGATAATGATAATAATAGGTACGATGATAAATAGTAAGATACTTAGATGAGTAAAATATCAAGGATCCGTGACCCCTGTTTAGGGACAAAACTTTCAATGATATTTTTGATATCCTGTGCTAATGCACAGCAAAATTTGCGGGGGTGACCCTCCCAAAACCTTGGACTAACTCTGTAATGTGGCAAAATCCAAAATGACCGCCAAGTTTTCTTAGACAATTCCATTATCAACACATGTTGATTATCAGCAGTGGTGTGTACTTCCACTTGAGTGTATTTGCACTGAACAGCATGGAAGACATTAGCCTCTATAGCATTTCTTGAAAATGATATCAGCCATCACTGATAACAGGAAGAAATGCAATATGGACATCATAAATACACTGATGGTCATTTCAGGGCTTATCTTTATACAGACATCGAAAAAAAAATTCCTATTGACTATTGATACCTGACATTTCAAATTTGGCTATCAGGTGAGGGTATGAAAATATTGAAAAACTGTCCACGAATATTAATCAAAGAACCTCAAAATTTGAATCGGCTGTTATTAAAATTTGCTCATTTGTTTTTTCTATTGTCCTTGAACATATTTGACCCTTGAAGTTACCGATTCCTTTTTCGTTTCTTTCCGAGAACCAGATCAAGTTGTTTGAACCACAGCTAAAGTCATTTCTAGATACGAAAGGCCACTGAGAGATGAAGTGTGTTTATTATGAAAAAAATATATATATATATCTATATGTATATATATATATATATATAATATATATATATATATTATATCTATATACATATATATATATATATATATATATATATATATATGTATATTATATATATACATATATTAACATATATATATATATATATATATATATATATATATATATATATATATATATATTAATATATATATATATATATATATATATATATATATATATATGTATATATATATATATATATATATATGTATGTATATATATATATATATATATATATATATATTATATATGTATATATATATATATATATATATATATTATATATATATCTCCCCTTCTGAGTAGGGATACCTTAACGTGGTGAAAGGGTTTGTGTATTGCCATTATCAGCAAAGCTGTGCTAATCAGGGACACCCATACTAGGTTGGTTTGCTGTGAAATAAACTTACCTGACTGAAAAATGTTTAAACGTTTTACTTGGCTCTACAAGGCACTAGATTAATTGGGAACCCAAGCCTACATGGCTGAGGACTATGAAGCGTGAAGTGGGAGGTGATGAATGGAGAAGTATTGAATTAAAAGCTCAAGATAGAAACAACTGGTGAAATCTAACCGAGGCCCTTTGCGTCAATAGGCGTAGGAGGAGATGATGATGACCAAAAAAGATACACTTAGCAGCTGAGGAGATAAGTGTTGGTTACAAAATCTTTCACAACCAAACTTGAGCGAACATGAAGTGCCACCTAGGTTGTCCAAAAGTAAAACAGGGACATTACATCACAAAAATTTCCGTATCTGGTGCAAGAAAGGAGAACCTACAAATGCAATGCTGCCGATGACTCAGCAGGTAGACCTATAGGCTCCCTCAACACCCCTAGCAATCCTTAGCTCACAAGGATAGTGAGGTTACAGTGACCAAAGGAACTAAATTGTTTGAGCAGGACTCCAACCCCAGTCTGGGGATCACTAGGCATGGTATGGACATTACCAACAGGCCACCACAACCTTTAGGACAGGTAATACAGACCTATTTCGCCACTATACATAGACTCCTACAAACACTAACAACGGCATCACCTTCATCGCCTGAAAACGTGGCTTCGACACCGAAATGGAAGAAGAAAGATTAACCGAGCTTGAACAGAGACATGTAGGATTAAATAAGGCTGAAGAAACTTCAAATAGATTTGCAATGAAAAAAGCAAGGCCGCTTAGATTGGTTCTAGAAGTGTGTGGGTGAGAAAGACTCACTCTCTCTCTCTCTCTCTCTCTCTCTCTCTCCTCTCTCTCTCTCTCTCTCTCTCTCTCTCGCTCCAAGTGCAAGAGTGTGTGTAGTGTGAATATTTGTCATGATCACAAAAAAATCTTAGTTTGTTCACCGGATTTCAATCAACCATGAATTACTTCTATCTGTAAAAACTGAGCAAAATCATAGTAAATAAAACAATAAAATTCCTTATTCAGGAACTCTATTGGTTTTAGGTCATTATAAACTAAATCAACTGATAAGGGTAGTAGGTAGCCAGGGTATCAGCCACCCGGTGAGATACTACCTCTAGAGAGTTATGGAGTCCTTTGACTGGCCAGACAGTACTACATTGGATTCTTCTCTCTGGTTACGGTTTATTTTCCCTTTGCCTACACAAACACCACACACACACACACACACCGAATAGTCTGGCCTATTCTTTACAGATTCTCCTCTGTCCTCATACACCTGACAACACTTCTTCTCTTTAGGGGGTTAACCAATGCACTGCAATTGTTCAGTGGCTACTATCCTCTTGGTAAGGGTAGAAGAGAGACTTTAGCTATGGTAAGCAGCTCTTCTAGGAGAAGGACACTCCAAAATCAAACCATTGTTCTCTAGTTTTGGGTAGTGCCATAACCTCTGTACCATGGTCTTCAACTATCTTGGGTTAGAGTTCTCTTGCTTGAGGGTACACTTGGGCACACTATTCTATCTAATTTCTCTTCCTCATGTTTTGTTGAAATTTTTATAGTTTGTATATATAGGAGATATTTATTTTAATATTACTCTCAAAATATTTATTTTTTTTTGTTTCATTTCCTCACTGGGCTATTTTCCCTGTTGGAGCCCCTCGGCTAATGGCATTCTGTTTTTCCAACTAGGGTTGTAGCTTAGCAAATAATAATAATAATAATAATAATAATAATAATATGATGCCAGGATTATGAAAGCCTTATTTTTTCTCTCGGCCTTTAAAGGTTACTCATGAATGGCAGTGGCAAGGGACAGTGAAAATCCCCTAAAGCCTGACTATATATACATATGGGCAGTGCCCAAGTCCCTTCTTCACCCAAGCTAGGACCAGGAGGGCCAGGCAGTGGCTCACGATGACTCAGCAGGTAGACATATAGGTTCCTTTAAACACCCCATCCTTAGCTCGCAAGGATGGTGAGGTTGCAGACACCACAAGAAACTATAAAGGTTGAGTGGGTCTCGAACTCCAGTCCGGCTTATAGCCAGGCAGTTGTTAATGAGGAGTCATCTTAAATGCTAAAAAAAAACCTCCTTTATGACTTAAAAATGTCTCCTTTTCTTCAAGTGATTTTTATTGTAAGGAGACTTGTTTTAAACTTAGAAATGAGAGAGAGAGAGAGAGAGAGAGAGAGAGAGAGAGAGAGAGAGATCCCTGCTCACACTATGATTGGTCTACATACTGAAGAAAGGTCAGCTTCCCCCGTCGGCCTCCGCTCTAAATCAAAAATATTTATAATGAAATAAAAGCTCCTCGCTATGTCTCGCTAAGGATCAGTTACAATCACAAGTCTACAAAACGAAATAAAATGACAAAATCTAATCACAACGAAACGCCAAATGTGATTCAAATGTTTCCCAGAAAGTTTCGTTCAAAAATCTATTCGTTTGATCACGAAACTCTGAGATGATATTCTCGGAACCATTAACGGAGAGAGAGAGAGAGAGACGATGAGAGAGAGAGAGAGAGAGAGGAGAGAGAGAGAGAGAGAGAGAGAGAGAATAACAGTCCATGTAATTAACTAATTTCCACCATGACGTAAGGTAGCTTCCCCCATCGGCCTCTGCTCTAAAATCGAAAGTAATAACAATGAAATATGTCTTTATTATAATGAAAAAGGTTTTTTATTATAAAATCATAATCTGCCCATGATATAATGTCAATTTAACCAAGGGAGTGGAGAGGCTGGGTTGACTAGGCCTATTATTACAACACACCATTCCTCTCCCTCTTTCTTCTCCAACAATCTTCAACATAATTTGACCTAATATTATTCCTCCAACAAATTTCTCCAACATTCTATCAGTTCTCTTATAATCTGCCTCCAACAGTCAATCTCCAACAGTTAATCTCCAACAATCTTTCTCCAGTCTCGCCCAGGCCTCCAACACTCCCCCAATTTCAAAACTGGATCTCTCACAGTTTTCCTCCAACACCTATCTTCAACTCTCTCTCTCTCTCTCTCTCTCTCTCTCTCTCTCTCTCTCTCTCTCTCTCTCTCTCTCTCTCTCTCTCTCTCTCACTAACTCGAGATTTAGCGTAAAAAAAAAATTGCTGGTTTTAATCTTAACATATCCTAAATATCATTTCTATCCCAGTTTTCAATGTTAATTAGTTAGTAGTAACCTTCAGTTATACCTTTATAACATTCATTTTCACTCCTCCCTACTTTTCCCCTACTTTTTCCCCTACCTTTTCCAACTCCCTTCTTTTCCCCTACTTATCCCCCTCCCTTCTCCCTTTACTTCCTTTCTCTATTTTCGCGATTTAATGAAATATTTTGCTCTCAAAGTCACTGAGCAACATCTAAAAATAGATTGCCTCACGATATTCATACAGCTTAACACTAAGTTTGCTCTCGTACTCATGTCCGAGGTAGACTCCTTCAAGCATTTAGGAACTATGATCTCCAATACAGGGTCTTTAGAATTCGAGTTTAAAAATTAAAAAAAAAAAGCAAATCAGAAATGGCTACGTTAAGTAAAAATCAAAACGCCTATAATTACACATAAAAGTGTTTTTTGTAGATTTGAGAACGAAGTTGAATGGCAGGACAGGATTGGAAATGAAACTATAAGAGAGATTACTCGAGTGCCATATGTGGACGAGTTCATGGTGAGGGGTAGATGGAGATGGTTTGGGCATGCTCTTCGCACTCCAAAAGAGAGATTAGTTCACCAAACTTTTAACTGGACTCTACAAGGCACTAGAAAGAGTTGGGAGACCCAGGCCTACATGGCTGAGACTATGAATGGAGTAGTATTGATTTAAAAGCTGAAGATTGAGACGACTGGCGAAATCTAATCTAGGCCCTTTGCGTCAGAGAGAGAGAGAGAGAGAGAGAGAGAGAGAGAGAGAGAGAGAGAGAGAGAGAGAGAGAGAGAGAGAGAGAGAGAGAGTCTTCATGTTCCTGAATTGCTAAAATAACCATCTAAGATACGAAATTGCACTAGGTAAAAAAAATCGTATGGAACTAGAAAAGCACTCAGAGTGCAGACCTCCACCACGGCAGCTTATTTCAGTCGACATTTTGCTTGCCCTTGCCCTTTGACCTAGGACTTTCAAAACTGAATCACTTCAACGCATCAATATAACAATTAATCCCTGAAAGTTTCACTGTCCTGTGAGTAAAATTGTGGTCAGGAAATTGTTCACAAACAAACAGACAAACACACGAATAGGGGGGAAAACATAACCTCCTTCCAACTTCGTTAGCGGGGGTAAAAAGTGAATGGAAATTTCGAAAAGAATTTCTCGATATATTTCGTTATAATTGCTTTATAGTGGGTTTCAATTATTCAACTCAAACGAGATTAAAAACATCATAAAAACATTACCTAAACTACATACATATACGTACACATACATACATACACATACATACATGACAACTTTGTATGTATACCTCGAAAGCAAGAGAATTAATTCAGAAATACATTAGATATGTGAATAACAATTAGATTAGGCCTAACAAAACACGTAGTTACTCTGTTGAAGTAATGGTTTACTGAAATTGAAAATCTAATCTCAACCTGTAAAGTAACAAATAAATGTTTTATTAAAAACCTGTAATATTCTGCGGTTAACTTATGGACCAAAAAATTTGGAGTCTTACTAAAACCTTAGAACATAAGCTCGTTTTAACATTCAGATCTCCCTGGACAATTCTATCCTGTTCGTAATACTAGGCAGGCAGTTAATTCAAATAGCCAGGCCTTCTCCATCATGAGGCTCAATACTACACAGTATTCTAGAAGTTTTATTCCAGCTGTGACCAAGTTGTGGAATGATCTTCCTAATCGGGTAGTTTGAATCAGTAGCACTTCAAAAAATTCAAAGTTGGAGCAAATGTTTTTAGGTTGACCAGGCTGACATGAGTCTTTTTACTAATTTATATATGACATATCTGTTTTTGACGTTGTTAATAGTTTATATATAACACATCTGTTTTGACGCCTGTTACTGTTTTTAGAATGATTTATTGTTAATTTGTTCTCATCATTTATTTATTTCCTTATTTCCTTTCCTCACTGGGCTATTTTTCCCTGTTGGAGCCCTTGGGCTTCTAGCATCTGCTTTTCCAATTAGGCTTGTAGCTTGGCTAATAATATAATAATAATAATAAGACCAACATGGATACGAGAGCAAACTAAAGTAGAGGATATTCTCAAAACTTATGAGAAAAAGAAAATGGAACATGGGCAGGACATATACTGAGAATGACAGACAACAGATGGACATTAAGAATAACAGAATGTGTCCTGGGTGTTGCAAAAGAAACAGGGGAAGGAAGAAAAGACGATGAATTGAGGGACTAAGTAAGGTTGGGGTGTGGACTGGTACAAAAAGACCATAAAAAGAAGCAAGTGGAAGGACATGTCTGGGGGCTTTGTTCTAGAATAATGAAAGAGGTTAAAATTTAGGGGTTTGAACACCAGCATAGTTAGTATTTCTTAACTCGAAATTAATTAAAAAAAATAATTTGAAATTTTTAAACGAACAATATGTGCAAACCAAATCCAACATAAGAATTAAATCTCTCTCTCTCTCTCTCTCTCTCTCTCTCTCTACATACATACATACACACATACGTCTATTACTTGCCGACCACCCTTCAAACCCGTGGACAATACCAGTAAAACAAAAGTTCTCATTGTCATAGAGTCACATATTAGACGATACGTGTACTGTATTCACTCAAAATTACCCCCTTAGTAATGCCTTCACGAGAGAGAGAGAGAGAGGAGAGAGAGAGAGAGAGAGAGAGAGAGAGAGAGAGAGAGAGAGAGAGAGAGAGAGAGAGAGAGAGAGCAAACTTTTACCTTGTTTCATTGCGCTGTCATTATGAATCAGGATAGTTTTAAGGGAAGTTTCAGTCAGGAATTACAGTGAAGGAGACGTCAACATCCATTGATTGTTTAAGTTTATACAAAATCAGAGAGAGAGAGAGAGAGAGAGAGAGAGAGAGAGAGAGAGAGAGAGAGAGAGAGAGAGAGAGAGAATGAAACTTTTACCTTGTTTCATTGTTCTGTCATTATGAATCAGGATAGTCTTAAGGGAAGTTTCAGTCAGGAATTACAGTGAAGGAGACGTCAACATCCATTGATTGTTTTAGTTTATACGAAATAGGAGAGAGAGAGAGAGAGAGAGAGAGAGAGAGAGGAGAGAGAGAGAGAGAGAGAGAGAGAGAGAGAGAAAGGAGCTAAATATCGTAAAAAGATTGAGAAGTGAAATCATATAAGACAACTTATTGACAAAAATGAAAC
>NW_027171905.1:85000-97500 GCF_036898095.1 Palaemon carinicauda
ATATAATAAGCTCCCACGAAACATTCGACTGATTGAAGACATTAAGGCTTTCAAGAGGAAACTGAAGACTTTCTTACTTCATGAGTCTTTTGACAGTGACGATTTAACAGTAAATGAACAATACATGATCTGAAAAGATAAATACTGTGAACGAACAAGGTAAAACGACAGTGGAGGTCCTGTAGAGAGTGGGGTTCCCCTGCCGTATGGGACCGGAAAAACAGCCATCAAAGTAAGTAAGTAAAGAATGATGTATAAACGCACAGAAGTTTTAAATACCGCAAGCAACACGACCCATCTGCTTCCCATCACAGCCAACCACGGTCTTCGTTACCTTTATGGTAACGTTAAGACTCATAAAAATGGAAACCCACTTTGCAATCAACATGCTCCTTACCACGTACATACCGAATAGGCATAGCATGCCGTCATTGCCGATTTCATCACCGCAATATGAGGCTCATATAAATACGGGGATATCGCTTCCATGGACGTTGAGTACTTGTCTACCAACGTCCATGTCAACGAGACCATCGCCCTTATGATGAATTGTGTCTGGTCCTAGCTGGGCTGAGAGGGGCCTTGGATACAGAGCAAATGTATACATGGACAATCTCCAAGGCATTGTCCTGCTTGCACGGGCTATGTCACTGTCTCATGGCTCTGCCATTCACAAGTGACCATTAAGCTTCTAAAATCCTCAACCCTTGAAGACGTCAAGGAACTCCAACGTATGTTTGAGTGTTGCAGCTCTCTCCATTTCACCTCTGAACGAAGCCTACATGGACGCCTTCCCTTCCTCAGTGATTTTGTAAGAATCCTTTACCAGAGATTTGATCTCGGTTTTTGTTTTAAAGAGTACCCGGAGAGAGAGAGAGAGAGAGAGAGAGAGAGAGAGAGAGAGAGAGAGAGAGAGAGAGAGAGAGAGAGAGAGAGAGAGAGAGAGCTCCAATAAATTTAAGTAATCAGAGAGAAGCAGAGAGAGAGATCCACAAAATTTAAGTATTCAAGAGAGAGAGAGAGAGAGAGAGAGATAGTTTCAATTATAAGGCCGAGTAGATATTTAAGATCTAAAGTACCCAATGAAAAGCTTTAAACTCCCAATACATTAAAACCACCTCAATGAACATCAAGTATTGACGCCTATCAGTAAATGCTTGTACTCCAATACTAATGAACACACGCCGTCGCAAGTATGTACAAGCAAGCAAGCTCTTGCGACCAAACACACTAATGCTTCGAGCTGACACACTTGAAGTAAAATCACATCTGAGTAAACTAAAGATACCATTATTCATGAACATTTTACGTTACTTCACAAAGACATGCTTGATAGAAGACGATGGAAAATCAGCGAAGTAACTCTAAGCATGTTTGACAGAGATATCGGAATAGAACGACTGTCACGATTGAAATCCACGAAATAGAAATGAAATGGATATCTTAGACCCCCCCCCCCCCACAACTCGTTCCCTCGTGTGGCTGGTGATACGGTATTTCTAAGTAACTAAGATTTAAGACGACATCACTCTCACGATTTTACTTTGAACCTTAATCGGCCCATTATCCAAACGAATTTTTTTTGGCCATGTCGCAGAGTTTACGTTCCGTTAGGGCCAGATCATTTACAACCAATATTCTATGGACATTGTCTACAACAACATGAAGATTATACTGGTTATGAAACAGCAATATAATCCTTTAAAACCTAAACCGAATCAGCCACTGTGGAACCCACGCTATTTGTTTATCGTGTACAGTACATTCTTTAAACATCTGAAATATGCCAGAGCCCGTTCTAATTGCCAAATTCTACCAATTATAACATTAAAAGTGTCTTCAGTTTCTTGTGTTGACACGATTTGTTGGCATAGAAAAACGTTGCCTTACTAGGCATCCAGTTAGCTCAATCAGCTAATGGGTTATCCTCCTCATCCTCATCTCCTCCTACCATTATTGACACAAAACGGCCTCTCTTAGATTTCGCCAGTCGTCTCTATTATGAGCTTTTAAATCAGTAATTCTCCACTCGTCATCTCCAGCTTCACACTTTATAGTTCTCAGCCATGTAGGACTTTGTCTTCCAACTCTCTAGTGCCTTGTGGAGCCAAGTTAAAACTTTGGTGAACTAATTTCTCTTGGGGAGTTCGAAGAGTATGCCCAAACCATCTCCATCTACCCCTCACCATGATCTCACCCACATATGGCACTCGAGTAATCTCTCTTATAGTTTCACTTCTAATCCTGTCCTGCCATTTAACTCTGAATATTCATCTGAGGGCTTTGTTCTCAAATGTACTAAATCTGTTGGAGATTGTTTTATTGTCATACCATGATACTTTTGCTACCCTCTTCACTTTGCAACTTTGCAGACTATACTTCGAGCTAAGTAAGATATCGCAGGATTCGTCAATTCCAGTAATAACACGATTAATCTCATTAACCCAAGGGAACATTGATCTAAATATTTCTTTACAGAAGCAATGTTTCTAAGATGATATATCCATTGATTCATACAAACTCTAATCCTTATCAGGACTGAATTGTCAATGTTCATTTATTTTTCATCCTCATCACCATAAATAAAGTTTAATTTGAATTTTGCTTGAATTTTTTAAATGTCAGGATTAGAAATGAAACTATAAGAGATTACTCAAATGCCATATGTGTATGAGATCATGGTGAGGGATAGATGTAGATGGTTTGGGAAAGGTCTTCACACTCCCCAAGAGAGATTAGTTCACCAAACTCTCAATTGAGCTCCACGAGGCTCTAGACAAGTTGAAAGCCCCAGGCCTACATGACTGAGGACTATGAAGCGTGAAGTAGGAACTGATGAATGGCGAAATATGGATTTAAAAGCTCAAGATAGAGACAACTGGTGAAATCTAACCGAGACCCTTTGCGTCAATAGGCGTAGGAGGAGATGATGATGATGATGATGATTAAATGTCATTCATTAAATTATTCATTTACACTAGTCAGAAGGGAGGCAATTTTTCAGTTGTAATTTTATTGTCATTCATGCTAAAGGAGAACTGTGTATCATCCCCAAATAGATCAAACTAACTCTATGCCTCGGTAGGACTTTTGATAAAACCAATAATATAAATAAATACCAAAAGCGTATTAGACTGGATTCATTGATTTGGTCTTAATGCCTGGCACTGGGTCCTGGAAGGCCGTTCAGTGCCCTGGAGCAGCTGAGGAAACCACGTAGGTAAGTATAGAGTTTAAAGGTCACTCATGAATGGCAGAGACAAGGGATAGTAACAGTGCCCTAGAGACTGATAATATAATACATATGATCAGCGCAAACTATGACCAGGGAGGGCCAGGCAATGGCTGCTGATGACTCAGTAAGTAGACTTATAGGCTCCCCCCAAATCTCCCCATTCTTGGCTCATATGGATGGTGAGGTTGCAGACACTACTAGAAGCTATCAAGCTTGACTGATTTCGAACCCCAGTCCAGCAGATCCGCAGGCAGGATAGTTTTCAGTAGGTTACCAGAATCCAAGTTATAGGATTGGACTGAACACACTATTCCTAATGTGTCTATCTTTAGTAGCTCTTTGTAAACAAAGGCTGTGGTGGTCTCAATGGTAAAGTCCCTGACTGGTGAACGCCAGACTGGGCTTAAGAATCCCACTCAAACTCATTAGTTCCTTTGGTTGCTGCAACCAAATCATCCTTGTGAACTAAGGATAGGGTGTTTAGGGGAGCCTGTAGGTTTACTTGCTGAGACATCAGCAGCCATTTCCTGGTCTTCCTTGGTCCTAGCTTGGGTGGAGAGGGAGATTGGGCACTGATCATATGTATATATTATAGTCAGTCTCTAGGGGATTGTCCTGCTTGATATAGCAATGTCACTGTGCTTTGCCTCTGCCATTCATGAGCGACCTTTAAACCTTTAAACCACCAAACAAATAAGGTCATTGGAGTAATATTGATGACGCTTTCTTGTAAACATCTAGAAAAACAATTTATTCTAACCTCAAAAGTCATGTCAGTGTAGCAATACAATTATTAATCGATCTACATTGACAACCAGGAAACGCAAGAAGTATTTACAGGATATGTCTTATGAAAATCAAATTACATAAATGAATTATTAAATGGCTTTCTCATTGATACTTCTAGGACTAAGACATAGCGTAGATCGTCATAGATGGAATGAGCCGAGCTGTAATTTAAATATCGGGTTTAGAGCGTTTGCATCGTGTGCAACAAGAACCTATAAGAAGCTGCCTGGAAATCCCAAGAACAGTGAAAGTCTGCCGAGTTTTAAGAAGAAATTAAAAACCCACTTATTCACTGAATGCTACGACTCGATTGAAAAGTGCATCAGACAAGAATATAGATGTTAACTAAAATATGAACGAGGGAGGCCCTATGAAGATCTGCACCAGCAATATAGTTGGGCCTTCAAAGTCTACTCGCAAGTAACACAATTAAGTAACGAGAATGTAAGCACATCTTGGTCTCAATCCAGCATTTGAGGTTGAAGAGGAAGCATAGTTTGAAGGCCTCAATTTTGTCAAACTCGCTGGATATCTTCAATTTGAAGCTAAATTACAACTGGAAAAGGAATAATTCCATACATTACACAAAGTAAAGGACACATTTTAATACAGTCTGGAAAAACTGGAAAACGCCAATTCCAGTGAAATAGAATAAGATTCACTTACGAAGCCAAAACGATTTTTTCCAATGGGAGAGCTGGCCAGCAAATTGCGATCTTTTAACTCTCAGACTAAGTTACCCACCCGGATGGGAAAGTGGTATTGGTGGGGGAGGGGGTTAAGGGTCCATTATCATTTTCAAACCCATTATAAAATAGAAAAACAATCAGAGTGCAGACCTCCGCCACGGCAGCATCTTTCTCTAAACCCACTTGACTTTCCCAGAATCAATTTAGACGGTAGGCGCATTTTTCGGTCACCCTTTTGCTCGACCTTTACTTTAAGGCCTAAGACTTTCAAAAGTGAATCACTTCCACGTCTCAATATAATTAATCCCTGAAAGTTTCAGTATTCAATGAGTAAATTTGTGGCCAGGAAGTTGTTCACAAACAAACAGACAGAAGGATGAACATGGGCGAAAATATATCCTCCTCCCATCTTCGTTGGCGGAGGTAATATAACAAAGATAACAGTTCAGCATAACAATTTAATTAATTTGAAAAAATAGTCCTTTAATTGATCACTCCTATACCAATTGATTTACACTGGCTGCCTATTAAAGCAAGAATTTTGTTTAACAATTATGCACAATAACTTATTAAGTTATCAGAACCGGCCGTCCAAAATATCTAAAGAGAATTGCTATATATTGTGCAGCCAACGTTTGACACGAGTATAGTTACAGATGGTTTCAAACTATTGAAACCAAGATATACAGTATGTGTATACTGTATAGATCCTAGAGTATAATTGCGGTCCCAAGACCATACAATAAGCTCCCACTAGACTTCCGAAAGGCTGAATATATTAAGGCTTTAAAGAGGAAACTAAAGACTTTCTTGTTCTCGAAGTGCTTCAGTAGTGTGGAATTGACAATAAGCGAGCAATATGCAGTGTGAAACGATGAATGTCTTGGAATGGATATGATAAAATAAATTACGAAAAGGTCCCATAGAGAGTAGGGTACCCTTCCAGTATAGGACCAGAAAAGCAGCCCTTAAAGTAAAAGTAAACTATACGAGAGGCCATTTCCGGTCGCCAGTACGGCCTAGACCTCTAACCAGACTGGACAAAAAAAAAAAAAAAAAAAAAAAAAAAAAAAAAAAACTATTATAAACAAGAGTAATCACAGATTTCTGACCTCTGGCAAAGGTTAAGGGAGTAGTCCACGGTCTAAGATCTACCTGTGGTGGAAATTTCGTCAAAATCTGTCAATTTGTTTTGACGTTATCTTTGAAATGGCGAAAAATGCAAATCCGGATCTAGTATCCGGATCCGGATATATCTCCAATATATATATATATATATATATATATTGAAATTTGTGGTGAAAATTCAAAGAACAATATTACCTACACGGAAAAGAGAAAAAAATGAAAAGTTAATGCGGAAAATAACAAACGACAGCTGGTTGAACAGACTACGTATGTTTGATAACAGATAAAAGTAAAAAAAAAAAAAAAAGGTAATTAATCTAATGGACTAACTGAAAACGTCTGACGCAAGTGCGATCGATATGAAACTCAAAGTAAATTCATTGAAACGTCGGAGTCAATCCCTTCATAGAATTTTGCCGGACTACATGTATTAGTGTGCTAATGTTGTTAACACACATCAAGTATGTTAGTTGGTATGTTACATCTTCAAGTAAAGTCAATCCATTTAACTTTAAAATGGTTTAATCTTTAAAAACAACAGTGTTAACATCTCCATCCCAGGAGTATAGCTGGTTTGGTCGGATGACCATTCCAGGTGAAGTATTAATAAGAACTGGCTAAAATATCGATATCACAGATATCGTATGGACAGTTATCTCAGCATTTAAACACATAATGTAAACTAAACATTAGTATAGGAAGACACCTGCATCCGGTGGCGACACAACTCTTTCAGACGGTTTGTATTTGTGTTTATTCTTCATAAAAATGTTACATTGCTGAGATATGGTATTCGCATCCTCCTATGATCTGACTACAGCACTTCTCACACTAGCTTCTACTTCCACAATGACGTATTACGTCATTGTTTTAAACATGTAATATATGATTATTACACATGTAAAATTAGAGGAGCTGTGTAACGTGTGTCTGCAATTATGGTCGTATTCTATTCTCCATTTCAAAGATATCACAGTTGCTCAGTGTCATTTGTAAAATTAATGGTTTTTACACTGTTAGTGCTACTTGTCAAAATTTGGAGGGGAATGGCGATAATAAAGTTAATAATATTAGTAATAAAATACTGACTAATTTGATGATGATTGCATGGTCATAACAAACATAAAAATGATAATATGAACAAAGGGACATCATACGTAAATGAGTAATAAAAATATGTTTTCAAAAACAAATGAAAAAAAAAGATGGGTTTAAGTTTAAATTCTATATCACAAAGACAAAAGGAAGTCTTCGGAACATAGCTATATGACGGCCACCCATCGTAAGAGTACAAAGAGTGGTACTAAAACAATTCATTCTTCGCAAAATTGACGCTCAAACTACTGATATTCCAACAATACATAACTGTAAGGAAGCCTCCAGCTATCATGAGATACCTATTATTTGAAAATATATCAGGATTTTGATATGTCAGTCCCAATGAGCTGATAAAATTTGGTCAAAACTAAAGTTTACAAACACTATTCAAAGAAGAAGGAAGTCGCTCACCGATGACAGAAGCGACACCCAAGGAGAACAAGGCAATGACAACTCGGAAATTAGAACTCCCTCCATACTTACCACACATAGGCAGTAAGGTCGTGATATTCCAGTCATTTCATCAAGCGTAGAGTGCGACTTGAAGTCGGGGCTTACAGATTTTCTCACGAAAAAATTCCCTTAGGCTACAAAAACCCTATGACTTTTCCATAAGAGCGTTGGCACATTATAGAAATTAATAACAACAACATGAAGGATTGTCTGCTTCCTTTGCAAGATAAAAAAAAAAATAAAATGACAACCCACGATTTCTTATTCCCCATTCCTCCGACGGTACTTCCACATACTCTGACAGGCCCAGAGTCAGAGAGAGAGAATCGTCCACTTCCTGACGGGGAAGACACATTCGAAGGAAGGTTCAGAGACGGCCAGACCACACTACAGTCCATTTCTTTTAGCGATGCATATTTGCACCGATTTGCAGCGGTGTCCTTTTAGCTCGGAAACGTTTCCGGATCGCTGATTGGTTGGACAAGATAATTCTAACCAATCAGCGATCAGGAAACTTTTCCGAGCTAAAAGGGCACCGCCGCAAGTCGGTGCAAATATGCATCGCTAAAAGAAATGGACTATAGGGCATTCATTCTGTACGCACATCTGAAGGAAGAGCAGTCAATCAATCCATCATTCAAGAAGGTTATTTTGTGAATGAACAAGACACTCTCTCTCTCTCTCTCTCTCTCTCTCTCTCTCTCTCTCTCTCTCTCTCTCTCTCTCTCTCTCTCTCTCTCAGCAGCTGTTCTTAATGTTCTGGTTTATGTTTTACATTTAATAAGAGAAATAAAAAAAATAATAATAATGTAACTACATTTGCGTCATTCTGGGACTTGGGGTAAAGTAAGCTACCTAAAATAACTACAATGACAAAAAATATCCCATACGCAACTATACCTGTATATGAAAAATCAGCTTCAAACATTTTTTGTGATAAAGTTTTATATAGAAATCAAGAAATATATATAAAACACTACATCAACTTATTGAAATGATTATGATAGCTGTTCTAAATATCAAAACGTCCTTTAAAGGCTATAAAGGTCGCATGTAAAATTCTCAATTACGGTGTTATGCGTTTAAATCTTGAAATCCCTGGCAGAAAACTGAGGATGCAAGCAATTGAGGATCTTGCTGTTTGTTTTTCTTGCGAGACGACTTGGCAATCAACGTTTTCTGATTTTACCTGAATATGTTCAATACTGAGACACGATCCATATGATCAAATTGAAAAAGGAAAGCGAAATAAATTAAGAGTAAGTGTTCAAGGGAAATAACACCCTTCATTTGCAATGAAATGTGATCCACGCCGAGCATGTTAGAGCGTTGAGAAAGGCATTTCAGATTTCTCAGCGAGGACACACACACACATGGGACAAGGATGTCTCTTCATCTCCATGCCAATGACTTTCCCCAAAGGGAGAGAAAATAAGCTTAGAGAAAAATTTAGTCCACATCTCAAAAGTTATATGTCCCTATTTAAAAACTTAAAATATCAAAACGGCACATATGAAAAAATAGCAATCACAAGTACAGTACTGTACAGGAAAAGATTGCCCCACTAATAACAGGAGTCAAATAAAAATCTCATTTAAAGTCCTACATAAATCATGCATCACCGATTAATTATATCTCAAGCTTGACTGGCTACAACGAAAATCGATGATTTGATCAGGAACCATCAAGACTTTGGCTTCCCTTCGGGGTCATCTGCGTATCAAAGATACCTGACCAGAATAATAATAGGACTTACAAAGTTAAAAGAATTTTCCTAAGAAAGTCACCTAACATGTTGAAGAATTGAAAACACGTGTAACTAATCGAGTATAGTGGATTATGTTATTTATCATACAAAATGGCATGAGAGCTAAAATGTCGATATACTTTTTGTACATAATTATCATCCATCATCATCATCGTCTGCCGTAGTCCACTGGCCATAAATGTAGGCATTGTGACTTAGAGGCAGTTGAAGCTATTTCATTTATTGTTTCTGATATTATTTATTTATCCCAACAACTATGCTGAGTGGTGTTAGGTGAGCTCACCAATCTGGTTCTACGTCCCGGTCCGCAGCTTATTTGTTGATTCGCTTATATGCAGCAAAAAGGAAACCCAGTAAGCACATTGCATCATTCCATAATTTAAGGCTCTTCTTTCTAAAAACCTCTTTCACAACACATTTCAGTCATTTTCTAGTTCTTTCTGTTCTCCTCCTTCCGATCACTTATGAATTTTACACTTTTTCTTTCCACATGACCACACCATTTTAGAAATGGTTTCTTCTCTTAACTTTCATTAAAAGTTTTACCACTTGTATGTATCATCACATGCCTCACTCATTAAATCATATTTTATAATAACACCCCAAACTACAATTAGAGTTCAACACAATAGCTTCAAAATCATTTTCCACATTCAACATGGAAACTCTATCACTTCAAGAAGGCTAAAAATAAATTCCTTCATACATTCTCATCTTGACTCCCATAGGCATTCCAAGTGTTTTTACAATCTTTTGCACATAACCGATACTTTTAAAAGGTTCACTTATTCTGTGACTAATATCACCTCTGTCTTACCATCATTTACTTTATTCAATCCAAAAAACCTACTGACTCTTCCTAAATCTCAGTTATCGTAACAATCTTACTATTGTTCACAATTCATCTCGACCTTCTCTTGCAAGTACTTTCAAACTTTTGTCCCTTTCTCCAATCAGTACTGCAGCGTCTGTAAACATCATCAATCATTCTTCCCTCTATTCATGAATCATTTGTTTCCTATAATAAAACTTTGTACCTGTTTTCTGATCTCATTTCATCAATTTCTCATATCCCCCATTCATAGATATTAAGCAGCCATGGAGATAACACACTTGGCTCGTCCCTCTTTTATCCCAGACCAGTCACTTGTTTTGTTTACATATTTTAGCACATACTTCAGTTCAATTGTAGCTAGTTTTTATCAATGACAACAACTCATCTTCTATCCCATTACTCAGCCACTTTACAACGCTCCATGTAAGATTTATTTCTTCTTTCCGTGCTTCTTGAAGTACTTGTTTCAAGAGAAACACTTCATCAACAGATCCATTTCCTTTGGTTAACCAACGCTGTTCCTTGCTATCAAATCTTTCATCATTTGTTTTACTTTCTCAAGCAAAGTGTACATTTCCCACAATCACATTTTATGCCTATTCAACGGAAAATTATCCCTTAACCAATTCCCTGAGAACTTTTTCGTAATATAGACAGATATACCTTACAAATGCTAGTCAGTCACGCATTCACAAAAGGTCCCCTGTATTCACCTCAACTAAGGTTGTCCTCCCATTAAATATGTGTAACAGATAAAAATAAATAAATGGGTATCGCCATCTGTTGGGAGCCAAGAAAGCGTATGATGTTAGAGACATGCTAAAACAGACCCCCCAAACCACACACACATACGTATATGTATAGAAATAAATATATATATGTATATATATATATATATATATATATATATATATATATATATACATATATATATATATATACATATATATATATATATATATATATATATATATACATATTTATTTACTCATGTGTACATGAACAATATATACATATATTCATATATATATACAGTATATACGATATATATACCTACATATATACGGTATTTGTATATTTGTGTGTTGCTATTTATACATATTCGTGTATATATATATATATATATATATATATATATATATATATATATATATATATATATATATATAGTGTATATATATATATATATATATATATATATATATAAACTGTACATACACAAAACACACATAAAAACACGCTTATTGAGATGGCAAGTATTCAAGAACTGTAATTCCCTAATAGTAACGAAAGGTGTTGGGAGATGGTGAAAGGCCGATAAATTTGCAATCTCAAAACATTTTAAACTTTGACGATTGCTCCCATCAATGAAAAAGAAGAGACTATACCAGTAGATCCAGAAATTGGCGACGACAGGCAGTAAATACAAGCGTGAAGCAAGAGCCGAGAAATGATGTTGGGAAAACAGGCGAGATAATAGGATAACTGCTCTCGTGCCAACAGACAACTCGAGGAGCTGGGAACCACATCACTATGAAGCAGTGCAAGCCAAGTGAGTAATACTGACCCCCCCTCTCTCTCTCTCTCTCTTATTGTTACTTGGTTGCTTTACTTACTCATCTATTTCTGTTTAAATCACTGTTGCATAGTTACACTGCTTTCATGAATTTTTCCTCCAAATTTCAATGCATTGATATTCTTCGTTAGAAGATATTTTTCGAATTCGGAATTCCAATATTCGACCATAGTGTGCATGAAAATATCTTTCGAAGTGGTCTTTAAATAGTAATATTAAATGGGGCGACTGAGTTCAAGAAACCTTGTTCAACCCTAATTTGGAAAATCCAATGAACAAATGTTCTAACTGACAGAGATGCAAAAATATTTTTAAAAAACTGAATCTTCAAAAACAGTAATACACCAGATTTTTTTTTCTTGTCCTAAACAATTCAAGTGAATGTTATAAGTAAACATTTTGCTCTGTAAAAAAACAATGAAAACGTCGCCCCAATTCTAAAACATCATTGATAAGAAAAATTTGGTGCAATGCTATATTATAAGAAAGAAATTTTACCATAATGTCATCATCAATATTGACTACCAAACCAGACAACGAAAGTGGATAAAAAAAAAATAGGAAATCTACAGGAAAACCCAGTGACTGTCTACACTACTCCTGCAGTCCTGACGCTTTCTAACCTTTCTACCATACCTTGCGCCTAGCTATTATTCAAATTCAAATATTTCTCAGACTAAATACAAACACATATTTATCTACCCAGACAGAGAGAGAGAGACATGTACAGACACACACAACACACATCATGGCCTTTCCTCTTTGAAAGGGGTGGCACCAAAGGAGTACAACAGTCTTGTTTCTCCAGCGAGTTCTTAGAGGCGAGGTAAAATCCTCACGCCCTTTTCTTCACCATAATAGATGCCGGTTCCTATTTATAAATATATGGCCATAAAGAAAAACATTTCTTTATTTATACATATATATAT
>NW_027171905.1:112500-167500 GCF_036898095.1 Palaemon carinicauda
CCAGAAGGCAGCAGACATGTTAGTCATCAGAATACCCAATAATTGTAAAGATCCAATCCAGTACTGTCCGGCCGGTCAAAGTACCCACTAACTCTTTAGCGGTAGTATCCCAACGGGAGGCTGAGTACACAGCAAAAAGATTTTGAGTCTCCAGTTTTTAAGTTTGGTAATCTCAGTGTTGTAAGATGTATGAGGACAGCGGAAAATATGGTTCCTTCATACCTTGTCAACTTAACCAACCCAAGATAAAATAACAACGAACTTAAAAAAAAAAAAAAAAAAGAAAAAAAAAAAAAAAAAAAAAAACTAAAGGTACAGTATTCAACCAGGTCAGAAAAAACTGTTTTAAAAACAAGCATAAAACAATATATGAGAATGAAATATTCTGATATTGAAAACATATAAAATCAAAACTTGAAATACACACCAGTACCAAAATTGATATTAGCGTGCATTAATTAACAGAAGCAGCAGAAGGAGATTTATGTTAAGTTAGAAAACAAATGCACGAAACAACAAAAACCACATTCAAAAATTACGTTTACTAAATTCTATTCAGAAACTAAAATCTACAGATGTAAGGGCAAGGACAGGCATCCTAAATAAAAGGTTTCATGAAAGCTCTTTAAACGAGCTTAGTTTTTTTTCTTTCAACCCCATGAACTTAGAGATTTTCTTACTGGTTTTTGTTCAGTTCGGGATATTTACTTCAACCATAGGCCAATTTACAACAAAACTAAAGTTAACAACTTTAATGTTTTAAAAATTTGTTTCACGTTTATGTTACATAATATGTATTATTCGCAATTCTATAAACACGATATTTCATAGTGGAGCGTGAGTGTGTTAAATTAAACCAGATATTTTTTATGTTAATTGATAAAATAAACCATCTCTTCAAGAAATTACAACTTACGCTTCATATAAAAAACGCATCAACTCCAAAACCATAATACATCAGATTACAGTTCCAGTATTATAATTCCTGTAATGTTGAGAACAACCACCCACAGGGAGGAAAGAGTCAGCATCAACGGATCATATAATCACGCAAAAATATACAGTTGTGTAGTCTGGCTCTACTGCCTGAAGGCGAAAGCATTCAGATTCTGCTTCGCCCTGTCCTCGGGTCTGGAGCTACCCTGCTGGGAGTTATCCCTCGAAAGGCCTGAGAAAACTTCGGAAAAGGAGTTTCTTCCTTTGGTTAGCGGCTAGAGAAGGAAGATAATAAACCTTTCTTGCCGTTTCCGAAACCATATCTTGGTTGGCCTTTGGGTAACGCAGAAGAAAACTCTCTAATCAACTCTATTGAAACAGAAAGGAAGACAGAGATGTAAAATGCACTTCCTATAGACTAACCTTACGCATTTCAAATAATGTTCAGTGGAGAACCACTCGGCCTCTTCCTTTAAAAGCATTTCAAATAATGTTCAGTGGAGAACCACTCGGCCTCTTCCTTTAAAAGCATTTCAAATAATGTTCAGTGGAGAACCACTCGGCCTCTTCCTTTAAAAGCATTTCAAATAATGTTCAGTGGAGAACCAGTCGGCCTCTTCCTTTAAAAGCATTTCAAATAATGTTCAGTGGAGAACCACTCGGCCTCTTCCTTTAAAAGCATTTCAAATAATGTTCAGTGGAGAACCAGTCGGCCTCTTCCTTTCAAAGCATTTCAAATAATGTTCAGTGGAGAACCAGTCGGCCTCTTCCTTTCAAAGCATTTCAAATAATGTTCAGTGGAGAACCACTCGGCCTCTTCCTTTAAAAGCATTTCAAATAATGTTCAGTGGAGAACCAGTCGGCCTCTTCCTTTAAAAGCATTTCAAATAATGTTCAGTGGAGAACCAGTCGGCCTCTTCCTTTAAAAGCATTTCAAATAATGTTCAGTGGAGAACCACTCGGCCTCTTCCTTTAAAAGCATTTCAAATAATGTTCAGTGGAGAACCACTCGGCCTCTTCCTTTAAAAGCATTTCAAATAATGTTCAGTGGAGAACCAGTCGGCCTCTTCCTTTAAAAGCATTTCAAATAATGTTCAGTGGAGAACCACTCGGCCTCTTCCTTTAAAAGCATTTCAAATAATGTTCAGTGGAGAACCACTCGGCCTCTTCCTTTAAAAGCATTTCAAATAATGTTCAGTGGAGAACCACTCGGCCTCTTCCTTTAAAAGCATTTCAAATAATGTTCAGTGGAGAACCACTCGGCCTCTTCCTTTAAAAGCATTTCAAATAATGTTCAGTGGAGAACTACTCGGCCTCTTCCTTTAAAAGCATTTCAAATAATGTTCAGGTATTTTATTCTTCATGAATCATAGTTTTCATCAAAATCTGAAACGGAACAACATATTCAAGTCGTTCAATATATCAAAAAGAAAATAACAACGCGAGACCACTTTGCACGGCAACTTCTTAGATGAAAAAAAAAAGCTCAGAGGATATTCAAAATAAGGCAGGAATTACAAGCAGGATTCTACAAGGCTCAAAGGGGGTCCCCTTTTCCGGAACTGGGTGGTGGATTTGTGTGTGTGTGTGAAAATCACCAAGCATCCAAAAGGAAGTGTTAGTTACAATGGATTGAAATGTGACAGAAGAAAATTTCTACAGCTGTCAAATACACAAATGAAATATTTGATAGAATGCATTTACACATTTTCTATTACAATAATTATTTTTCGAATGATTACTTTCATAACGCCATTTTATGGACAGTTTATCCAAGATTGTATTTCATAATACATTAGGTCATAGCCAAAAACAAGTTCCCATACATAATGCTTCCTGGATTTTTGTTTTAACTTATTCTTCCGGGATAACTTTGCGAAAAATTATAGGGGACTGCACAACATGACATTGGCCTCGCCTGAGCACATTGGGGACATTAGTCCATATTCATGAATGCCAGGCGAATTAAAAGAAGTCACATGAAAACTCAAAAATATTCAAAACCACTGAATATACAAAACTGAAGTGATGATAAAACTATCCAGTAATATGATACTCTCCATTTTACCAAAATAGCATAGCTCTGAGAGAGAGAGAGAGAGAGAGAGAGAGAGAGAGAGAGAGAGAGAGAGAGAGAGAGACTTCAAAATATTATAACTCAACTAAGTAATAACACTAATATCTAAACTATATCCATATTTCTTAAAACCATTTTTTTATAGAATTACTTCAAGCATTGTTCGGCCATGATGCAAATCCTAAAATCCAAAAAAAATAAATAAATAAATAAATAAATAAATAAATAAAATCAGGCAGTCGTAACTGTACGTTGTTACTACTTCCTGAGACAATGGCGAGAAAACGCTAATGTAAACTCAAATGACTTGTGAGGAACACGGCTACGCCGTAAACTATAAATTCCCAGGCAAAAACCCCCCAACCCCGTGGTAACCTGACTCGAGAAAAAAAACTATAGTCCATTTCTTTTAGCGATGCATATTTGCACCGACTCGCAGCGGTGCCCTTTTAGCTCGGAAAAGTTTCCTGATCGCTGATTGGTTGGACGAGATAATTCCAACCAATCAGCGATCACGAAACTTTTCCGATCTAAAAGGGCACCGCTGCAAGTCGGTGCAAATATGCATCTCTAAAAGAAATGGACTATAGGTGACAGGGGACGATGTTCCGAAAGCCAATGATCAGAATGATGTCCCTTACAGAATTATAAATGAAAGAATGAAAGAAAATGACATTTTTTCTTGTGGTGTATTTTTATAGTAAATCATATCATTTGCATTTCCCCATTAGTTCAATCATTTAATTTTAGATTTCACCCTATAAATCTACAGATCCTTTCATTAGGCAGTGAACCCTTTTAAATGATACCTACCTATGACATCCAAGTATTCATCTGAAAGGTAAAAAGCATTGTTATCAATGTATTTTCACATATCCAAACCTCTCTCCAAAACAAATCTTCATAATGGATTAAAACTGGTCCTAATATATCATATCGTTCGAAGACTCAGAATCTGTTAAAAGTCATTAGCAGATTTGCCTGCGGCATGGCGAGGTCACGGACCCCGAATTGGAAGGTCTTTAAGTACGCAGAGACACAAAACACGAAAAGGCCTCCATGGTACAATCTGTGGGCACTGTGACTCCACAAAACACGAAAAAGCCTCCATGGTACAATCTGTGGGCACTGTGACTCCACCAAACACGAAAAGGCCTCCATGGTACAATCTGTGGGCACTGTGACTCCACCAAACACGAAAAGGCCTCCATGGTACAATCTGTGGGCACTGTGACTCCACAAAACACGAAAAAGCCTCCATGGTACAATCTGTGGGCACTGTGACTCCACAAAACACGAAAAAGCCTCCATGGTACAATCTGTGGGCACTGTGACTCCACAAAACACGAAAAGGCCTCCATGGTACAATCTGTGGGCACTGTGACTCCACAAAACACGAAAAGGCCTCCATGGTACAATCTGTGGGCACTGTGACTCCACAAAACACGAAAAGGCCCCCGTGGTACAATCTGTGGGCACTGTGACTCCACAAAACACGAAAAGGCCCCCGTGGTACAATCTGTGGGCACTGTGACTCCACAAAACACGAAAAGGCCCCCGTGGTACAATCTGTGGGCACTGTGACTCCACAAAACACGAAAAGGCCCCCATGGTACAATCTGTGGGCACTGTGACTCCACAAAACACGAAAAGGCCTCCGTGGTACAATCTGTGGGCACTGTGACTCCACAAAACACGAAAAAGCCTCCGTGGTACAATCTGTGGGCACTGTGACTCCACAAAACACGAAAAGGCCTCCGTGGTACAATCTGTGGGCACTGTGACTCCACAAAACACGAAAAGGCCTCCGTGGTACAATCTGTGGGCACTGTGACTCCACAAAACACGAAAAGGCCTCCGTGGTACAATCTGTGGGCACTGTGACTCCACAAAACACGAAAAGGCCTCCGTGGTACAATCTGTGGGCACTGTGACTCCACAAAACACGAAAAAGCCTCCATGGTACAATCTGTGGGCACTGTGACTCCAAGAAGCTAAGAAGCGACATGAAATGTCAAGGAGACTATAATTTATTCACTACAATAACATCCACGACCTCAAATTTATACGAAAATAAAACCAAGCAACTTAAACACTTGGTAGCCACAAAATAATTAATAAACATAAGAGAGGCCACCAGTATTTCAGCATGATCCTAATTTTGATTGAACTTCTCTTACTAATTTTACTACGTTTTATTGATATAAGATAAATAGATAATATTGCACAATTGCCTTTTAAACACACTCAACCCTTTCAAAGGAAATGTGATCCTTGAGGTTCGAAATAAACAGGTATACTATATAAGGGCTCGATTTCCTTGTCGTTTATTCATGGGTATTGACACCATTTCCTTCCCTTTCCCCGGAACGTGCCTAACCATACGTTAACTTCTCAAATACTGAGTGCCAACTGTAAGCCTTTTCCAGAGTACACACTTGCACACAGTAAAGCCCCTTGAGGGTAAATAGAATATCCATGACTTGACTTAATGAAGAGAAAAAAAAACGTTTTACACTCCTTTACCAACTTCTGTTGTTAATTCTATTCTCGAAATGAAATTGGAAAGCAAGGTTCATAAATAGACCTCGTTGGAAACATACAAACAAGTCAAGCAAATTTCCCACTTCTTCCTCTTTTCTTCCCTCTCCATATTCTGTAGCAGCACACATTTAGGCTGCAGACAGAGAGCCCACTAAACATAGCCGATTCCAAACAGCATCTTCACCGTCCATGGTCACAACCTTGTCTCATTTCAGAAGCGTTCTTTGTTTACCCGGGCTATTACATCACGCAAATCATGACTGCACTTCCTCAACACTTCCTACATAAGGAAGTAAGACAGAGGAAAGCATTGAGAGGATAATAGCGTTAGTTGTTTTTTCTGAAGCACTCGTAATGGAAGACTCATTTTCAAGAATGAAGTGATAAATACAAACTTGGAATTGGTTTCAAATGACGAGATGAACAAAAACAATGATAATCATTAAATTGTCATGAAAACGAGTATGTACAGACATATACATTATACACACACACACACATATATATATATATATATATATATATATATATATATATATATATATGTATATATATATATATATATATATATATATATATATACTGTATATATATATATATATATATATATATATATATATATATATATATATACACGTGTATACTATGTTTAAATCCAAAACAATTGCAAGTAAATCTTTTATATTCTTTATTGTTAAAAAAAGAATTTCTTATCTTGTCTAACCCCGCCTTTCGGTCAACCAACATGAGCCTTCTCCAGAATCATCAACTATTACTACAACTAAAACATATTGGAAATTTCAACCTTACATAAAGATATCTTTCCTAAAAGGTCAAGGCCCTTCATATTTAAAATAATCCATAAAGTAAAATAAGAAATGAAGAGCGAATAAAACCAGTTTTTGTCTGCCAAAACTCCATCTGAAATTTCTGATGCCCATTTTCTTATAACGACAATGGAGGATTTAAAGAACCACAAAATCTTCAACAAAATAACACGATAATTGATAAGGAATTCATTTGACAAAAGGAGTTTATTTCACAAAACAGTTCTCTCATGAAACACTTGAATAGACCACAGCAATTACAATAGGCAACCGTTACAAAGAAGTCTTCATTGCCGGCGCTCCATCTTCCTTGCAACGACCTCCCCTCCCTTAATGGCGTCTCTCTCCTGTTTCATGACTTCCTCAGTAGAGGAAAATCTTATTGGCATATACGGTGTTGCCTTACTCACCCTCGGGTGCAGTTCCCACATAAGATAACGATGATAAACGAACAGAAAAACACCATAAGCCATATATGTTCAATCCACGACGAATACAAATTTATTGGCGTTGATAATGATAGATATGAAAAAATAACTCTGGTTTCTTTAGGATCCGAGCCTAGGTCTATTAATTTTTGTTAGGGCAGCAAATGATATTTTCTTTTAGTTAATAGTGAAAGTGTAAGGAGAAAAATGATCAAGTATTTAGATGAAGGACCGTGAAATTTTCCTACCTGGGATAGAAGCAAATCTATTTTACTGCCTTTTCAAACCTTATCCATCTCGCCTCGGTGGTACCTAATAATAATAATTCTACCTCACCCAAAACCAAAGGCGATCATATTTACTCTCATACAGCGTGGATGGGGCGTGCCCCAATTGCTCAGTACGACACAAAATTATTCTAAACCCGTATTGGGGGCATCGAGTGGTTCAAAGCGTGACAAGAACCTTAAAACAAGAGAAATCTACTGATCTCAATGAAGCAATACTAAAGGATTAGCTTGTCTGGGTTGAATGGAGGTCATCAAGACTATTACAATTCCCATAGTAATTTGGATAACATGCATTGCGTGGTCAGTTATACTTGTTGAGACTAGGTCGTTTTGCACTTATGCTAATTAGAGAGAGAGAGAGAGAGAGAGAGAGAGAGAGAGAGAGAGAGAGAGAGAGAGAGAGAGAGAGAGAGAGTTGATCGACCAAACAATTTTCATAATTTTCATCTCTATGAAGACCCTGTGTATCTTGTAGCCCCAAACCTAAGCACTACAACAATCATTATAAAGAAAAAAGTATGCTGGCATAAGCCTGTACTAATCTGTCAAACGGGTGTAGAGATAATTTTTCCCGTGTCTTCACAGATAGAGACGGGGGCCTATCTAATAGCCAGGCCTTCTCCATCACGAGGCTCAATACTGCACAGTACTCTAGAAGTTTTATTCCAGCTGTGACCAAGTTGTGGAATGATCTTCCTAATCGGGTGGTTGAATCAGTAGAACTTCAAAAGTTCAAAGTTGGAGCAAATGCTTTTTTGTTGACCAGGCAGACATAGTCTTTTTATAGTTTATTTATGACATATTTGTTTTTGATGTTGTTGATAGTTTATTATATGACATGTCTGTTTTGACGTTGTTTCTTATTTTAGAATGATTTATTGTTAATTTGTTCTCTTCATTTATTTATTTCCTTATTTCCTTTCCTCACTGGGCTATTTTTCCCTGTTAGAGCCCCTGGGCTTATAGCATCTTGCTTTTCCAACTAGGGTTATAGCTTGGATAGTAATAATAATAATAATAATAGAGAAGCACTTAATTCCCATATGTCTGTTTCGGTTTTCCGATAAAGTTTTGTATAAAGTTTTGACCCTTTTCTATAAACCAGAAAGTTTTGGTTAAATATGATCATTCTAAAAGAAGGATAAAGATGTCCAAAGTAAAGACAAACTGTCATATCACATAAGATTAGCACACTATTTTTATGGAATAAGGGAATATACGAAGAATATTTTCGCTACGCTGATTATATCTTCTAAGGGGATAATGTAGAGTTCCAGATTTTCTACACAGTATATTTTGCTAAATGTTCTACAATCAACATGAAAAATTACCACTTTAGCTCTTAAATCGCCGCCCAATAATAATTAAAAGAATGGCACCTAAACCTTATGGCGCTGGCATCTACAAAAACTCTAGGAAAAGTGTGATGGCACCTCAAACTAGAGGTCAAAGAACCTCTAATGCTAGAATGATGGCACCTCAAAAGAGAGGTCAAAGAGCCTCGAATGCTAGAAGGATGGCACCTCAAACTAGAGGTCAAAGAACCTCTAATGCTAGAAGGATGGCACCTCAAACTAGAGGTCAAAGAGCCTCGAATGCTAGGAGGATGGCACCTCAAAAGAGAGGTCAAAGAGCCTCGAATGCTAGAAGGATGGCACCTCAAAAGAGAGGTCAAAGAGCCTCGAATGCTAGAAGGATGGCACCTCAAAAGAGAGGTCAAAGAGCCTCGAATGCTAGGAGGATGGCCCCTCAAACTAGAGGTCAAAGAGCCTCGAATGCTAGGAGGATGGCACCTCAAAAGAGAGGTCAAAGAGCCTCGAATGCTAGAAGGATGGAACCTCAAAAGAGAGGTCAAAGAGCCTCGAATGCTAGGAGGATGGCACCTCAAACTAGAGGTCAAAGAACCTCAAATGCTAGGAGGATGGCACCTCAAAAGAGAGGTCAAAGAGCCTCGAATGCTAGGAGGATGGCACCTCAAACTAGAGGTCAAAGAACCTCGAATGCTAGGAGGATGGCACCTCAAAAGAGAGGTCAAAGAGCCTCAAATGCTAGAAAGATGGCACCTCAAACTAGAGGTCAAAGAACCTCGAATGCTAGGAGGATGGCACCTCAAACTAGAGGTCAAAGAACCTCGAATGCTAGAAGGATGGCACCTCAAAAGAGAGGTCAAAGAGCCTTGAATGCTAGAAGGATGGCACCTCAAACTAGAGGTCAAAGAACCTCGAATGCTAGGAGGATGGCACCTCAAAAGAGAGGTCAAAGAGCCTCGAATGCTAGAAGGATGGCACCTCAAACTAGAGGTCAAAGAACCTCTAATGCTAGAAGGATGGCACCTCAAAAGAGAGGTCAAAGAGCCTCGAATGCTAGAAGGATGGCACCTCAAACTAGAGGTCAAAGAGCCTCGAATGCTAGAAGGATGGCACCTCAAACTAGAGGTCAAAAAACCTCGAATGCTAGGAGGATGGCACCTCAAAAGAGAGGTCAAAGAGCCTCGAATGCTAGAAGGATGGCACCTCAAACTAGAGGTCAAAGAGCCTCGAGTGCTAGAAGGATGGCACCTCAAAAGAGAGGTCAAAGAGCCTCGAGTGCTAGAAGGATGGCACCTCAAAAGAGAGGTCAAAGAGCCTCGAATGCTAGAAGGATGGCACCTCAAACTAGAGGTCAAAGAACCTCTAATGCTAGAAGGATGGCACCTCAAAAGAGAGGTCAAAGAGCCTCGAATGCTAGAAGGATGGCCCCTCAAACTAGAGGTCAAAGAGCCTCGAATGCTAGAAGGATGGCACCTCAAACTAGAGGTCAAAGAGCCTCGAGTGCTAGAAGGATGGCCCCTCAAAAGAGAGGTCAAAGAGCCTCGAATGCTAGAAGGATGGCACCTCAAACTAGAGGTCAAAGAGCCTCTAATGCTAGAAGGATGGCACCTCAAAAGAGAGGTCAAAGAGCCTCGAATGCTAGAAGGATGGCACCTCAAACTAGAGGTCAAAGAGCCTCGAATACTAGAAGGATGGCACCTCAAACTAGAGGTCAAAGAACCTCGAATGCTAGAAGGATGGCACCTCAAAAGAGAGGTCAAAGAGCCTCGAATGCTAGAAGGATGGCACCTCAAACTAGAGGTCAAAGAACCTCGAATGCTAGGAGGATGGCACCTCAAAAGAGAGGTCAAAGAGCCTCGAATGCTAGAAGGATGGCACCTCAAACTAGAGGTCAAAGAACCTCGAATGCTAGGAGGATGGCACCTCAAAAGAGAGGTCAAAGAGCCTCGAATGCTAGAAGGATGGCACCTCAAACTAGAGGTCAAAGAACCTCGAATGCTAGGAGGATGGCACCTCAAAAGAGAGGTCAAAGAGCCTCGAATGCTAGAAGGATGGCACCTCAAACTAGAGGTCAAAGAACCTCTAATGCTAGAAGGATGGCACCTCAAAAGAGAGGTCAAAGAGCCTCGAATGCTAGAAGGATGGCACCTCAAACTAGAGGTCAAAGAACCTCTAATGCTAGAAGGATGGCACCTCAAAAGAGAGGTCAAAGAGCCTCTAATGCTAGAAGGATGGCACCTCAAACTAGAGGTCAAAGAACCTCTAATGCTAGAAGGATGGCACCTCAAACTAGAGGTCAAAGAACCTCTAACGCTAGAAGGATGGCACCTCAAACTAGAGGTCAAAGAACCTCTAATGCTAGAAGGATGGCACCTCAAAAGAGAGGTCAAAGAGCCTCTAACGCTAGAAGGATGGCACCTCAAACTAGAGGTCAAAGAACCTCTAATGCTAGAAGGATGGCACCTCAAACTAGAGGTCAAAGAACCTCTAATGCTAGAAGGATGGCACCTCAAAAGAGAGGTCAAAGAGCCTCTAACGCTAGAAGGATGGCACCTCAAACTAGAGGTCAAAGAACCTCTAATGCTAGAAGGATGGCACCTCAAAAGAGAGGTCAAAGAGCCTCGAATGCTAGAAGGATGGCACCTCAAACTAGAGGTCAAAGAACCTCTAATGCTAGAAGGATGGCACCTCAAAAGAGAGGTCAAAGAGCCTCTAACGCTGGAAGGATGGCACCTCAAACTAGAGGTCAAAGAACCTCTAATGCTAGAAGGATGGCACCTCAAACTAGAGGTCAAAGAACCTCTAACGCTAGAAGGATGGCACCTCAAACTAGAGGTCAAAGAACCTCTAACGCTAGAAGGATGGCACCTCAAACTAGAGGTCAAAGAACCTCTAACGCTAGAAGGATGGCACCTCAAAAGAGAGGTCAAAGAGCCTCTAACGCTAGAAGGATGGCACCTCAAACTAGAGGTCAAAGAACCTCTAATGCTAGAAGGATGGCACCTCAAAAGAGAGGTCAAAGAGCCTCTAACGCTAGAAGGATGGCACCTCAAACTAGAGGTCAAAGAACCTCTAATGCTAGAAGGATGGCGCCTCAAAAGAGAGGTCAAAGAGCCTCTAACGCTAGAAGGATGGCACCTCAAACTAGAGGTCAAAGAACCTCTAATGCTAGAAGGATGGCACCTCAAAAGAGAGGTCAAAGAGCCTCTAACGCTAGAAGGATGGCACCTCAAACTAGAGGTCAAAGAACCTCTAATGCTAGAAGGATAGCACCTCAAACTAGAGGTCAAAGAACCTCTAACGCTAGAAGGATGGCACCTCAAAAGAGAGGTCAAAGAGCCTCTAACGCTAGAAGGATGGCACCTCAAACTAGAGGTCAAAGAACCTCTAATGCTAGAAGGATGGCACCTCAAACTAGAGGTCAAAGAACCTCTAACGCTAGAAGGATGGCACCTCAAAAGAGAGGTCAAAGAGCCTCTAACGCTAGAAGGATGGCACCTCAAACTAGAGGTCAAAGAACCTCTAACGCTAGAAGGATGGCACCTCAAACTAGAGGTCAAAGAACCTCTAACGCTAGAAGGATGGCACTTCAAACTAGAGGTCAAAGAACCTCTAATGCTAGAAGGATGGCACCTCAAAAGAGAGGTCAAAGAGCCTCTAACGCTAGAAGGATGGCACCTCAAACTAGAGGTCAAAGAACCTCTAATGCTAGAAGGATGGCACCTCAAAAGAGAGGTCAAAGAACCTCTAATGCTAGAAGGATGGCACCTCAAAAGAGAGGTCAAAGAGCCTCTAACGCTAGAAGGATGGCACCTCAAACTAGAGGTCAAAGAACCTCTAACGCTAGAAGGATGGCACCTCAAAAGAGAGGTCAAAGAGCCTCTAACGCTAGAAGGATGGCACCTCAAACTAGAGGTCAAAGAACCTCTAACGCTAGAAGGATGGCACCTCAAAAGAGAGGTCAAAGAGCCTCTAACGCTAGAAGGATGGCACCTCAAACTAGAGGTCAAAGAACCTCTAACGCTAGAAGGATGGCACCTCAAAAGAGAGGTCAAAGAGCCTCTAACGCTAGAAGGATGGCACCTCAAACTAGAGGTCAAAGAACCTCTAACGCTAGAAGGATGGCACCTCAAACTAGAGGTCAAAGAACCTCTAACGCTAGAAGGATGGCACTTCAAACTAGAGGTCAAAGAACCTCTAATGCTAGAAGGATGGCACCTCAAAAGAGAGGTCAAAGAGCCTCTAACGCTAGAAGGATGGCACCTCAAACTAGAGGTCAAAGAACCTCTAATGCTAGAAGGATGGCACCTCAAAAGAGAGGTCAAAGAACCTCTAATGCTAGAAGGATGGCACCTCAAAAGAGAGGTCAAAGAGCCTCTAACGCTAGAAGGATGGCACCTCAAACTAGAGGTCAAAGAACCTCTAACGCTAGAAGGATGGCACCTCAAAAGAGAGGTCAAAGAGCCTCTAACGCTAGAAGGATGGCACCTCAAACTAGAGGTCAAAGAACCTCTAACGCTAGAAGGATGGCACCTCAAAAGAGAGGTCAAAGAGCCTCTAACGCTAGAAGGATGGCACCTCAAACTAGAGGTCAAAGAACCTCTAATGCTAGAAGGATGGCACCTCAAACTAGAGGTCAAAGAACCTCTAATGCTAGAAGGATGGCACCTCGAAATAGGTACATTTCTGGGATGACAAGGTAAGAGAGAAAGCTTGTAGAATTGTGCTTTTCTAACTAGGGTTGTAGTTTAGCTAATAATAATAATAATAATAATAATAATAATAATAATAATAATAATAATAATAATATTTTTTATATACAGTATACATATATATATATATATATATATATATATATATATATATATATATATATATATATATATATATATATATATATATATATATATATATATATATATATACAGTATATATATATATATATATATATATATATATATATATATATATATATATATATATACAGTATATATATATATATATATATATATATATATATATATATATATATATATATATATATATATATATATATATATATATATATATATATATATATATATATATATATATATATATATATATATATATATATATATATATATATATATATATATATATATATATATATATACAGTATATATATATATATATATATATATATATATATATATATATATATATATATACAGTATATATATATATATATATATATATATATATATATATATATATATATATATATATATATATATACAGTATATATATATATATATATATATATATATATATATATATATATATATATATATATGTATGTATATATATATATATATATATATATATATATATATATATATATATATATATATATATATAGCCTATATATATATATATATATATATATATATATATATATATATATAAAGAGAGAGAGAGAGAGAGAGAGAGAGAGAGAGAGAGAGAGAGAGAGAGAGAGAGAGAGAGACTAGTTGCTGACTGTATTAACTGAAGGTAAATAATTCCTCATGACAAATTGAATACTGACATAACATGACTTGTCATTACTTATATTGATCAGTTGTAGCAGAAGCGATAATAAATAATGAGGGAATAAGGACACAGGACGAATTTAAATAACCATCACAGACACACACACACACACACACACACGAACACACAAACATTATCATCTTAGAAATATCCAGACAAGGGCTCCTCCAATTGGACGCAAATGACGAAACTACAAAAATCATTTTAATATTTATCATTGTTTCTTCTTATTCCCCTTCTTTCCATCCCTATCTTTTCCTGTATAAGGTCAGTCTCTAGGGCATTGTCCTGCTCGATAGGGCAATGTCACTGTCCCTTTGCCTCTGCCATTCATGAGTGACCTTTAAACCTTTAAAACAACGAAGGAAAATTTTTTTCAGAACCATTAGTCTTTAAAAGACGAAAAGAAAAGAAAAAATTGAATTACAACGAAATCTATATTTAAATCTATTGTTTCCCAGAATGTTTCGTTCTAAAATCGAATCGTTTGATCATAAAACTCCCGAGATGTTCTTTCGACTTCGCCACATAAAAACTTAAAATGATTCGATAAGTCTGTTCAGATTTTAGATGATATTTTTTCTTGTAATTTATATATCATCAACATATATATATTCACACGGAAGTGATTAATTTCTTGGTATTCCTTAAAACAAAAAAATTACCGATTATTTAATCTATAAACGAGTTTTCAGCACCATCTGATGGCAAACAAGAGAACCATTTTCGGGCAACAGCACTTTTAAACGGAAGGGGAGAAAGGGTCTTACATAACACTGATTTTTGTCATTTTCTCGTGAGATATCCTTCTATATATATCTCCTCACTTGTATTTGTATATTAATTGATTTATTGTTTTACGGTATTGATGTATTGTGACGGATAGAATTTAAGTTATAACTTTTAACGTTACATAGACTTTAATTTCACCCTAAACCAATAATGGATTTTCCCCTGAAGGCAGACTTTAATTTTTCCCCTAAATCATCAATGGACTCGCCCACTATAGACGAAATGAATACCCTAAATTACGAACAAAAGACGATGTAATATATTAAAAATAATAATTAAACGGACTCTTTGATCCGATGATATGACGATTAAAATGGATATTTAAATTAAATCTATTACTAAGGCTAGATGAAAGTACTCAATCAATCCAGGACAAAGGCCTCAGACATGAAATGCCTGGGCTTTGGAGATTTTCACCTTTGACAAATGATCTTGTAAAATTAGTTAAGTCAACATACTCCCCACCCAGGTACTTATAAACATCAGGACCGAATCCTAGGGGGATTTATCCATGAATCCTGTGGGTGCTTCCCCTAAAATCCTGGGGGATTTAGTCCTGAATCCTGTGGGTGCTTCCCCTAAAATCCTGGGGGATTTAGTCCTGAATCCTGTGGGTGTTTCCCCTAAAATCCTGGGGGATTTAGTCCTGAATCCTGTGGGTGCTTCCCCTAAAATCCTGGGGGATTTAGTCCTGAATCCTGTGGGTGTTTCCCCTAAAATCCTGGGGGATTTAGTCCTGAATCCTGTGGGTGTTTCCCCTAAAATCCTGGGGGATTTATCCAAATATCCTGGAAGCTTATTCTACGAATACTGTGGGGGTTTACCACAAAATCCTGGGTGGATTTTCGATTTGGTTTGGGTTTGGTTTTTGGGGTTAAATTGGTTTTAGTTTGCTTTGGTTTCAGTTTGGTGGTCTGCTTTGGTTTGGACTGGGTTTCATTTTGGTTTTGGTTTTGTTTTAGTTTGGTGTTTTAGGTTTGGTTTGGTTTAATTTTGGGGTTATTTTAGTTTTAATTTGGTGGTTTGGTTTGATTTTGGTTTTAGTTTGGTGGTTTGGTTTGATTTTGGTTTTAGTTTAGTGGTTTGGTTTGATTTTGGTTTTAGTTTGGTGGTTTGCTTTGGTTTTGTTTTAATTAGATGGTTTGGTTTGGTTTTGATTGGGTTTGAGTTTGGTCCTGGTTTTGGGTTGGTGGTTTAGTTTGGTGGTTTGGTTTTGCTTTGTTCGGTTTTGACTGGGTTTGGGTTTGATGGTTTGGTTTGGTTTTAGTTTGGTGGTTTTGTTTGGTTTTAGTTTGGCTCTAGTTTGGATTGGTTTGATTTTGGTTTGGTTTTAGTTTGATGGTTTGGTTTGGTTTTAGTTTGGTTCTAGTTTGGATTGGTTTTATATTGGTTTGGTTTTAGTTTGGTTTAGGGTTTTGTTTAATTTGGTTGGTTTTGGTTTGTTTTGTTTCAGTCAGTTTTTTAGTTTTGGTTTTATGATTTAGTTTGGTTTAATTTTGGTTATTTTTGGTTGGGTTGGGTTGGGTTTGGTTAGGTTTTAATTTTTGTTTTGGTTCTGGCTGTGGTTTGGTTTGATTTTCATTTGGTTTGGGTTGGTTTGGTTGTGGTTTTGGCTATGGTTTCAGTTTGGTTAGGTTTGTTTTGTGTTTTATTTGGTAACAATTTGGTTTTAATTTATGTTTGGTTTTTGGTTAGGTCTGGATTAGTTTGATTTTTTTTCTTTGCTTTGGGTTTGGTTTGGTTTTGGTTGTAGTGTTGGGTTAGTTTGTTACGGTTTTAATTGTTTTTTTTTTTTTTTTTTTTTTGGTTTGGTTTTATATTGGTTTTGTCTGCCATTTTGGGTTGATTAGGTCATGTAGTAAAGTTTTCTTATTTAAGATTGATAAACTTTCTTTTTTTTCACAGTAAAAATATCGGTACATATGTCATTGAAGAAGGTTGTAAGAACTACATTGACGTATCGTAAATGTATATTGTAAATTGTAATGGCTATTGGAGTCATGTTCGTTTGACTTGCATTACAAATTTATTTTTCTATACTACTCTTATGGCTTTTATAATACGAATTGTTACATGGAAAACATTATTGTGGATTTGTTGAAAAATGCACATACTATAAAGTGTTGAATCTATGAAGTGTCCTTGTACACAGTTGGATAGTCACAGAAGACATTAAATCTGAATTTGGCAAATCTTTATTTAGAATCTTCACTCTTCTCTATACTGAATTGTAAATGATATTAGAATATATCTTATTATCATTTACTCAATGATTATGGTTTTGAAAAGGGAAGTAATAAAACTGAAGTAGTAAAAGGATGTTGGAGCGAAGAAAACCAGCTCATCATTCATAGACAGAATCTCACTAACTGTTACAGCCCTTCTGGTTGCTTGGGATGAATCCAGAAGTCCACACCAAGTCACTTATTAACTTCCACACCCTACTATCACTTAGGGACTTTATTTGTTGAGGAACCCTTGCTGGGGCAAAGTCGGGTAGTTCTATACCAACCAACCATAGGGGAAAGGTTAAGATTAATGGAAAATGTAATAGCCGAATTACTGTAAAATTGAATATCTGTAAAAATAAATGATTTTGCCCCATGGTCCTGGAATATAAGTGACCCTGGAATCAACTCTGCCTTTAAACATGTACAGGAAGTGCAAAGAATCTCTTTATAACAGATCATAAGATAGTAAAGAGTGGAGATCATTTCTTACAAGACTAAGGTGTAAAGGGGAATTAAGTAATTTCACACTTTGCTAAGATAAGTACACATTGGCAAAGCTGCTAATGCTATCATGCTACATAATCATAAAAGACTTATATATATATATATATATATATATATATATATATATATATATATATATATATATATATATATATATATAATTGTATGTGTGTGTGTGTGTGTGGAGAATTTCATGGAGAAACAGACAGACACCAGTAGTATGGAAAATAAAGATTGAAAATGCTAAAATTTTCATATTATATGAACTAATCTCCATATCATCGAAAAAAAAAGACAAAATTCAGTGGAATATATAAAAAGTACTCATATATATATATATATATATATATATATATATATATATATATATATATATATATATATAAAGCAAGACAGAAGACACTAAGTTATTTATGACAAAACACTTTACAAAGAATCACAAAATTGAAAAGAAAAATTTCAGAATTACACCTGAAGTTTTTTCTGACCCACATTCTTCCAACTGTTTCAGATCCACAACAAAATAATAATGTATAGAGCTCACTTGCTTGAGGATACACTCTGACACATTATTCTACCTATTTCCTTATTTCCTTTCCTCACTGGGCTATTTTCCCTGTTAGAATCCTTGGTCTTATAACAACCTTCTTTTCTAGCTAGGGTTGTAGCTTAGCTAATAATAATAATAATAATAATAATAATAATAATAATAATAATAATAATAATAATAATAATAATAATAATAATAACAACAACAACAGAATGAGTCCTTGGAACTTATAGAAAGTAACAAGAATAGTTTCTATGTCCATAATGAATGTCTTTGTCCCTTGGTAGTAGGACAAAGGATAAAATATTGGAATTAATTCTGTAAATGTTTAGTACAGTTAGATATCTCTTGAATTATTATATAAACAATTATGAAGAAAGAAAAATAGTAGCAAGGCTACGAGACCAGAATGGCTGTGATCTAGTTCATGAGTATGACCTGATGTTGTTTTCATAACTTGGGTCAGTAGAAAGACCTGAATATTCATTTAGCAACAATAGATGCAATATAAGTTCTCTCCAATGTCAGCATACAACCTTAATTTTTCACAAACATCTACTGAAGGAGAAAAGCCAAATGATGGCATAGTGGCATACTGAAATTCAGTCTGACTTACAGTAGTTCACTGTTCTATCTTTGTAGAGTAATTGATTTGGAGTGACAATAAGGAAGAACCAACAAAGCCACACTAATCTAATTATCAAATCAAACATCATTAACGTTTTTATAAAAGATATCACCCTTCATGAGGAATGACAGGAAATACCATCAAATTGTATTTCTTACTCATAAACAACAAACACAACGACCCTCCATCCATAAGACTTGAAATGATTCCTTCAATAAAAGCCGAGTCAATCAAAGAGTAATGCCTGTTGTAGTGACATTGATAAGTATGTAATTAAAATGGCAAAGCATTGGTAACCAGAGGTACAGAGTAGTAGGAGAGAGACACATGTTATTTGAAACAGCATTTCCAGATTTTTTACGTAACAGATAATCCCTGGAAGTTTCATTACTCTACAATTAAAACTATGGCCAGAAAGCTCTTCACAAACAAACGCACATACACAAACAGGAGCGAAGACATAACCTCCCTCCAACTTCAGTGGTGGAGGTAATAAAATAGAAGGATGTTATGTGATTCTAAATCACGGATTTTCATAAGTTGTATTTTCCTCTACGACTTTTTCACAGATCTGTGTATCTATTGGGCAATGCCTCATCGCTTCGATATTTTATCATTTTAAATAGAATAAGCCTTAATTTGTTTATTTCTCCTTCTTAATATATGTTTTTCCATAGCAGGAATCCATATATATAAGCCTTATTCATAATCTTTAAGGTATAATGCCAGTATGATAGAAGCCAAATTGCACTAAGTTGACGAACTCTACCTGACCGCTTCGGACGAAATGTAGGTAAAGAATTTGTCTTCCTAACCAATTTAATTTGAAATATACCAATATATTCCTTAAATAATGAGCACACACACTACTCATGTACATTATTACCATGAAATAACTTACATTAATAAGTTTTCATACGAATTAAGGCCGTTTTTACGACACTGAATCGAATTACCGATAGCGTAGCATTACAGATCATAGAAAAAACAATAAAAGATACGAGTTATGAGATTTGTTATGTTACATCTCTATTAATAGCTAATTTTAAGCCTTAAATACTTATTATCAAAGTTACTATTATCATTATTATTACTAATGTATCATTATCATTAGCTCAGTAAGCAGAATCTTATCAAATAAACGAAAAAAAAACTATGCCGTCAACACACCCAGGTGACACGAAGCTTCAGGACAGTGGCCCTTTTTAGATATCTTAAAATCTCTCTCTCTCTCTCTCTCTCTCTCTCTCTCTCTCTCTCTCTCTCTCTCTCTCTCTCTCTCTCTCTCTCTCTTTCTCTCTCTGCTCCGATCAAAAAGTGAGATAAGTAGCAGTTTTTAACTCTGCCAACGAAGGTAGAAGGAGGTAATGTTTTACCCCCCCCCCCCCCGTTCGTTTGTTTGTGAACAGCTTCCTGGCCACAATTTTAATAGTTATTATTATTATTGTTATTATTAATATTATTATTATTAGGCTATTATTATTAGCCAAGCTACAACTCTAGTTGGAAAAGCAAGATTCTAAAAGCCTAAGGGCTCCAACAGGGAAAAATAACCCAGTAAGAAAAGGAAAGAAAATAAATAAACGATATAAGTCATGAAAAATTAGAATATAACATCTTGAAAACATTAACAACATTAAAAAAGATAATTCACATATAAACTATAAAAAAAACTCACGCCAGCCTGTTCACCATAAAAACATATGCTGCAAGTTTGAACTTTTGAAGTTCTACTGATTTAACTACCCTATTAGGGAGATCATTCCACTACCTCCATTAGTTTCTCCAAGCTTCAAACCACACAGAAATCAACTCTAATCTTGTGTCGCCTACGAGGTAAATCAGTAGACAGTGTTACTACAGATGAACTCACTTGAACAAGGGTATGGCAAATTGTATTTCCTGATGTATTTGACAACAGCTTGCGTTTAAGATACGAAATAGTAAAACCAGAAAACTACTTTATACCTCCAGAAATCAGCTTTGATCTTGTTTCAATCATGAATTGAATTAATAAACAGTGTTACAACTGAACTCGCTTAACAAGGGTATGGCAAATTATATTTCTCTAGTATATCTGAAGACAATCTGCACTTTTGGGATCTAAGACAAACCCCGAGAATTGCTTCATACCCCCAGAAATCAACTGTGGTCTTGTGTCACTTATTAAATGAATTAATAAAGTGTTAGTATAGTTGAACTCTCTTGAATGAAGTTAATATATTTATTTTCTGTATAACAGAAATTAACCAAGCTAATACAACGACCGGCGGAATAATAACAAATAGATTTCGATTCTGAGCCAGTACCTTTATATATATACATATATATATATATATATATATATATATATATATATATATATATATATATATATATATATATATATATATATATATTTCCATATATACCGTACAAGTTTGTGTAATATAGAAAAAAAAGATTATTCAAGCTACAGTATTGGGACAACAGACTGCAAAATTAATGCTATTGAGGAAGCCATTGTTGACAATCAAACTTTCCTTAAAAAAGGCTCTTCTACCAAAATATATTTCCCTTGTATATTCAACGGACCTGATTAAATTACACTGGCTGCCGGTAAAGGCAAGAATGGAATACAAGCTACTCTTACTAACGTTTAAGATACTGAACCAAAAGGAACCAAAATATCAAAAAGAATGCCTGAACAAACTAGAACTAGAAACAAATGTTAACATAAGACACATGAGTGACAAACAGACTATCTGAACCAAGAACAAATAGTAAATTTGGTGAAAGGGCTTTTAGCTACTGTGCGCCTAGACATTATAATAAACTGCCAACTGAAATGAAGGACCTAAAGGGAGCAATGGAATTTAAGAAGAAACTAAAGACATTACTTTTCACAAGATCATATGATTTAGAAGATGCTACAATCAAAGAATTGTATAAGTTGTAATGAAAATGCTTCGTTAGATGATTGATATGGACCCAAAGAGAAGTAGTAGTTCACTCGACTTCAGTGGAGGGTTGGATTTAAACCCAAAACAAGTAAACAAGTAAAAAAGTAAACACACACACACACACACACACACACACACGCCTCCTTTCAAACACCTCCTTTCACGTTCCGAGAGAAGACAGTTCTGGTCGGGGTATAGGACTCTTTATAAAGGATACTCAAATCCCAAAATGTTAAAAAAGGACTAGAGTCCATTTCTTTTAGCGATGCATATTTGCACCGACTCGCAGCGGTGCCCTTTTAGCTCGGAAAAGTTTCCGGATCGCTGATTGGTTGGACAAGATCATTCTAACCAATCAGCGATCAGGAAACTTTTCCGAGCTAAAAGGGCACCGCCGCGAGTCGGTGCAATTATGCATCGCTAAAAGAAATGGACTATAGTGTAATAAGCTTTGAATATATAGAAATAAACTTTACACACAAAACTATCTATTGTATGAGTGCTTCGATAATGAGGATTTAACATTAAGAGAGCAATACGCGATATGAAATGTTGAAGGTTTTCGAATGAAGATAATAAAATGAATGTGGAGGTCCTGTAGAGAGTATAGTTCCCCTGCTGTATAAGAACAGAAAAGCAGCTCTTAAATCAATTAAGTAATTTACCAGAAATACCAACATTAACGAAAGGGAATTAACGGTGTTAGAAATCTAAATCTTTAATGATTATTATTATTATTATTATTGTTATTATTATTATTAGCCAAGCTACAACCCTAGTTGGAAAAGCATGATGCTATAAACCCAAGGGCTCCAACAGGGAAAAATAGCCCAGTGAGGAAAGGAAATAAGGAAATAAATAAATGATGAGAATAAATTAACAATATATCATTCTAAAAACAGTAACAGCGTCAAAACAGATATGTCCTACATAAACTATTAACAACATCAAAAACAGATATGTCATATATAAACTATAAAAAGACTAGTGAAGTCGTTTCCCCATTGCTTAAATATTGCATGAACAACCCTTTGATGTGGTTAAATAAATACAGTTTATATTGGATTTCTTCAACTTTGATATTTCGAGTTAATAAAATTAATATTATAAATATTTGGAATAAAGATAATCGGAAAAAACAACAAACGTAAGATTCATTAAGACTTAAAATTAATATATATATATATATATATATATATATATATATATATATATATATATATATATATATATATATATATATATATATATATATATGTAGTTTAAAGGTTTAAAGGCTGCTCACGAATGGCAGAGGCAAGGGACAGTGACATTCTCCTATCCAGGTCAATGCCCTAGAGACTGACCCAAGCTAGGACCAAGGAGGGCCAGGCAGTGGCTGCTGGTATCTCGGCAGATAGACCTATAGGCTTCCCCACAAGGATGATAAGGTTGCAGCGACCAAAGGAACTTACAAGTTTGAGTGGGTCTCGAACCCCAGTCTGGCGTTTGCCAGTCAGGGACGTTACCACATCGGCCACCACAACCCCTACGCAAATTGTTAACAAAACTATTCAAAATTGAAATTTGATAAATGAGAATTATTTTGATTTATCATCATTATCTGAAATAGGGTTAAATGACTTAGACAAGGCTAAGGCTACTGAAATTACCCCTCCCTCATATACGCTTGCTTTTTAAGAGCTTCGATGATGTGGATTTGACAATCAACATATTACGCAGTTAAGATACACAAAATACATAAAAGCATACACTTAAAAAAAGTAATTTAGAGAGAGAGAGAGAGAGAGAGAGAGAGAGAGAGAGAGAGAGGAGAGAGAGAGAGAGAGAGAGAGAGAGAGATTGTTTAAAAAACCGTAAGTTTAATGGGAAATTATCCGTAAAAATATACTGTTCTCAGCCGTGTTTAGGTAAATTACAGGCGACCGAGAGAGAGAGAGAGAGAGAGAGAGAGAGAGAGAGAGAGAGAGAGAGAGAGAGAGAGAGAGAGAGAGATTGTTTAAAAAACCGCAAGTTTAATTGGAAATTATCCGTAAAAATATACTGTTCTCAGCCGTGTTTAGGTAAAATACAGGCGACTGTGAGAGAGAGAGAGAGAGAGAGAGAGAGAGAGAGAGAGAGAGAGAGAGAGAGAGATTGTTTAAAAAACCGTAAGTTTAATTGGAAATTATCCGTAAAAATATACTGTTTTCAGCCGTGTTTAAGTAAAATACAGGCGACCGTGAGAGAGAGAGAGAGAGAGAGAGAGAGAGAGAGAGAGAGAGAGAGAGAGAGAGAGAGAGAGAGAGAGAGTTGTTTAAATAAAACAGCAAGTTTAATTGGAAATTCTCCGTAAAATAGATTGTTCTAAGCCTTATTTCAGTAAAATACAGGCGACCGTAATTTTTGCCTTACTTTGTCGTAATCTATTACGGGTTGATGACCGTAATATCACTCCTTTACGTCAATATATCCGTTTATAAAACAGTAAATGCCTAGTAACATTTATTCCAATTTTTACAGTTTTTTATTGTTAATATTTAACAGTGGATACTTAAATTCCATGAGATGTGCTAATAGGAAAGTCTAGAATTAGAGTATTGTACACTAAGTGGTTGAAATGTAGTAATCGTATTAGTCCAGATATATAGAGGCACACTTTTTCCTGTCTTTTCTGCCTTTTGTCTCAGTAGAGATAGGATTCCTCTTCTGTATAGGACCAGAAAAGCAGTATCCTTTAAAGCGAAAGTGAAATATTTAAGATCCTCACACCTAAGGGTTAAACAATAGCATAATAATTATAGTTTTCTTTATCTTGAAGGACCCAAGCTATTGTTTTCAATATATAATTGTAAACGATGTTTACTGATTTATATGTGAATAATTTCAATGCCAAAACCAATTAAAGGATAAAATAACACTAATAGAAAGATTTTATTCTTATGGCAATCAATTTTAAGTTACCCTAACCAGCAAACGATGACAGGTTAAACACACGCCATTAGCAAAACCTCTGAGTTTGCTGAGAAATATTTCGATATAATATTATCTGAAACATGGTTAAATTAACATGTATTAATTGGAGGGGATTTTCAAACACTCAAATATGAACTAAGTTTTAAGTTTGTGACAACGATGTCCAAACTTATGGCTGATGACGTGAATTGGACATTTTTCTTAACCGTGACTTGACCAGAATTTGATCATTTCCAGCTTTTTACATAAGTTAATCCTTGCAAGTTTCATAAATCCACGATTAAAATTGTGTCCAGGAAGCTCTTCACAAACATACAAACACATTAACACAAGGACACAGACGACTGAAAACATAGCCTCCTTCCAACTTCGTTGACGGAGGTAATGACTTCGACCAAGCTAAGATAACTGAAATTAACCCTTCATACGCATGGTTTCTTTCATATTAAGAGAGAGAGGGCAAGTTATGAGGGGGGAAGGGCGTTTTTTAATTGCAATGTGAGAGAGAGAGAGAGAGAGAGAGAGAGAGAGGAGAGAGAGAGAGAGAGAGAGAGAGAGAGAGAGAGAGAGAAATATATCTAAAGAAATTCGAAGTACATTCTTTCGTTTTCTAACCACCAGCATAATTTCTACATATCCTGCTATCAAATCTGAAATTCCTGCTCACTTCACATAAAATACAAAGTGAGTAGGCCTACAGATCACACCAAGACACAGTTACTATACGCAAAATAATATAATAGCAGCCGGCGTACCGTATACAATTGCGTATGGATGCTCGAACATTTAATATCACTTCTCCCGTTGCGTAAGCAATTAGCTTTGGTCCTTTGCTTGCTTGCTTTCAGGGTTACTGCTCTCCAAGTCCTATCACAGGGGAATCCTACTCACTATAGGACCTACAAAATCAGTTTATTGTACAGCATATACTCTTAAGTCTTTGGCGTATCACACAACGTATTGTTTGTTTTTACATCCACATTATCGAAGCACTTAGAACACTTTATACAACCAAATATAATTATCTCCACTTACGGAGATAGTCATGAAGGAAATAAAATCATTGACTAGAACGAGCACTCGGTAGAGCGCATACCTTCGCCAACATCACAAGATAGGCAATTGAATTACGCACATTTTGACACTAGTTAAATGCAAATCGGATAAAAATTGTGCATGATATAACAAAAAGATATTTTCTACCTTTTCGTTACCTTGACGTTTGACCCAATCACTCCCAAAATCTAATCAATTTGTCCTTGGAGCATGGCCAATCAGTTGACCAAATTTCATGAGATTCGCTCAAATAGTTTTTGAGATATGAGAATCACAATATATATATATATAATATATATATATATATATATATATATATATATATATATATATATATATATATATATATATATATATATATATATATATATATATATACATCTATATATATATATATATATATATATATATATATATATATATATGCATATATATATTTATATATATATATATATATATATATATATATATATATATATATATATATATATATATATATATATATATATATATATATATGCATATATTACCTTTTATATATATATATATATATATATATATATATATATATATATTTATTACCTTATATATATATATATATATATATATATATATATATATATATATATATATATATATATATATATAAATACTGTATATATATAAAAGGTAATAAATTTCCTAGTCAAACCCTTCCACAGTTCACAACCGGACAACTCTTGTCCGTCATATTTGTGTCCAGCAAAACTGAACAAAACTGTTTTCGCTAAATTGTCCGAGTGACACCAACTAAAGGGTCACTATACGCAAGTCGAGAACAGTTCATTATACGCCAATGTACATCGTGGAAGCGTAAATTACCGTCGGGAAAATAACTAAAAGCATATATACTGTATATTAGCAAATATTCCGAATAAAAAGACACATTTCCGATTCTTTTAACATCCTATATCTCACGTGAAAAGCTTTATATAATATTTCTCAATACAAATATATTATTATTACAGTATTTTCTATAATAACCAATGAAAATACAATTAAAATACAATCTAAATACAACTAAATACAATAATATCAAGGGTAACTATGAATAGTTGTATAGGTTCTAAAGCGTATATTTAACGTGTTAGTATTCATATTGTGTATGTATAAAACACAGTCCTTTTTATATAAGATTGGCGAAGCCTAGTCGAATGAGAGATTAGGTTAATGTATATATTTATAGTGGATAGTTATGTCATTTGGTTTGCACTATTTCGAACGTCACCTTCAATACATAAACGTGAAAAAATACATTTAAAATTCTGTCCAAAATTGCCGGACTATTCCTTGTTGCTTATCCACATAAAAAAGTACCATGTTGAGCCCTTTCTCTTAATTGCCAACTACTTATTAGTGGTATTAAAACTGCAATTTTGTTTCACGATCCTACATTAAAATAATATAATGATATAAACACCATTGTCTTCTGCAGCTCGGAATATTCACAAAAAAATCGAAAAGGATTTTTTTTACATGGTGTAATGGCCGACCAAAACCTTAGGAGACATCACCGGCTCAAAGTATTTGTCGAAAATTATTTTTCCGGTATTCTCCTGACTATAATCGAACTTCTAACGTTTATATAATAAAAAAACATCGCCATAATATAAAGAAAAATAGTAAATACATCGTATTTTTCACCACTAGCTCACCTTGACCACCATACGTCTTCAGCTAAAGAGGACGAGAACCACAGTGACTTTTTCTAAAGTAGGAATTGGTGCTTTGGCCAATCAGAGACCTTCACTTTGTCTGTCATTTCTATTGCAGTCTCTTATTGGCTTAAAGCTTCGTAATCTGGCAAAAGGCTTTTGGAAGCGCTTATCCAATTGGCTGGTGGGATTAAAACCAATTTTCAGGACTTGTTTTCATCAATAATTTATTCCATTAGTGTCTACAACTAATAAAATTGGATAATAAACATATTAGTTTATAAATTAATCAATAGAAAAAAATAAATACATTCATGAACAATTAACGTGGATAAGAACAAAATATATCATGAAATAGATATTTGAAAAAAACGCATCCATATCCCAAAATAAGTTTACGCATATATAATTATGTAAAAACCCATAAGCGTATTATACGCTGTACATTTCTTGGATGACAAGGTAAGGGACAAAGCTTGTAGCATCCTGCTTTTCCAACTAGGGTTGTAGTTTAGCTAATAATAATAATAATAATAATAATAATAATAATTTTATATATATATATGTGTATATATATATATACATATATATATATATATATATATATATATATATTGAGTGGGGAAACTTTAACATGGTAAAAGGGTTTAGGTACTGCCATAATCGGCAAAGCTGAATTAGTCAGGGACACCCATACTAGGTTGGTTTGCTGTGAGCAATCAGACAAAAAACCACCCTGGCCAGCGCGATGATAAAAATTGCATAACCCCAGACACGAATAAAGATATGTCTGAGGCCTTTTTTCTGCAGTGGACTAGAAACAGCTGTTTCTAGTTCAGTGCAAGACAAAGGCCTTAGACATGTCATTATTCATATCTGGGTTTTGGCAAGTTTTCATCATGACGCTGACCAGTGTGGATTGGTGATGGTGGGAGATTATAGTCTGATCGCTCACAGCAAACCTACCTAGTATGGGTAGCCCTGACTAGTACAAACTTTCTCAGTTGCGATAACTTAACATGGTGGAAGGGATTATATATATATATATATATATATATATATATATATATATATATATATATTAACCTTCTTAAAACAATGGATAAAGACCTTCAAAAATTGATTTTTTATCATATAATTAATTTCAATGGAGAGATTAACTTTATTACATTATATTTTGCTCGCAATTCTTCAAAAATTAATTATTATTAATACCAATATTATTATTAAATTAATACGATTTTCCCTAAAGTACTTCAGCAATTCCTTAATTATGAGTCTTGTCCCAAGAATCGTCATACTGCGCGCACACAAGCACGCATACACACACACTCACACGCATATATATATATATATATATATATATATATATATATATATATGTGTGTGTGTGTGTGTGTGTGTGTGTGTGTGTGTTCTGTTATCCTTTACGACTATCTATTAAATGTAATTTTCGTTATATATATATATATATATATTATATATATATATATATATATATATATGTGTGTGTGTGTGTGTGTGTGTATATATATATATATATATATATATATATATATATATATATATATATATATGTATATATATATAAATATATAAAGAGAGAGAGAGAGAGAGAGAGAGAGAGAGGAGAGAGAGAGAGAGAGAGAGAGAGAGAGAGAGAGAGACTAGTTACTGACTGTTTTAACTGAAGGTAAATAATTCCTTAAGACAAATTGAATACTGACATAACATGACTTGTCATTACTTAAATTGATCAGTTGTAGCAGAAGCGATAATGAATAATGAGGGAATAAGGACACAAGAATTTAAATAACCATCACAGACACACACACACACACACGAACACACAAACATAATCATCTTAGAAATATCCAGACAAGGGCGTCTCCAATTGGACGCAAATGACGAAACTACAAAAATCATTTTAATATTTATCATTGTTTCTTCTTATTCCCCTTCTTTCCATCCCTATCTTTTCCTGTATAAGGTCAGTCTCTAGGGCATTGTCCTGCTCGATAGGGCAATGTCACTCTCCCTTGCCTCTGCCATTCATGAGTGGCCTTTAAACCTTTAAAACAACGAAGGAAATTTGTTTTCAAAACCATGAATCTTTAAAAGACGAAATAAAAAGAAAAAATCGAATCACAACGAAACTCTATATTTAAATCCATTGTTTCCCAGAATGTTTCGTTCTAAAATCGAATCGTTTGATCATAAAACTCCAGAAATGATGTTTTTTCGACTTCGCCACATAACTTAAAATGATTCGGTAAGTCTGTTCAGATTTTAGATGATATTTTTCCTTGTAATTTATATATCATCAACATATATATATTCACACGGAAGTGATTAATTTCGTGGTATTCCTTAAAACAAAAATTACCGATTATTTAATCTATAAACGAGTTTTCAGCACCATCTGACGGCAAACAAGAGAACCATATTCGGGCAACAACACTTTTAAACGGAAGGGGAGAAAGGGTCTTACACAACACTGATTTTTGTCATTTTCTCGTGAGATATCCTTCCATATATATCTCCTCACTTGTACTTGTCTATTAATTGATTTATTGTTTTACGGTATTGATGTATTGTGACGGATAGAATTTAAGTTATAACTTTTAACGTTACATAGACTTTAATTTCACCCTAAACCAATAATGGATTTTCCCCGGAAGGCCAACTTTAATTTTTCCCCTAAATCATCAATGGACTCGCCCACTATAGACGAAATGAATACCCTAAATTACAAACAAAAGACGATGTAATATATTAAAAAGAACAAATAAACGGACTATTTGATCCTATGATATGACGATTAAAAGGAATATTTAAATTAAATATATTAATAAGGCTAGATGAAAGTACTCAATCAATCCAGGACAAAGGCCTCAGACATGAAATGCCTGGGCTTTGGAGATTTTCACCTTTGACAAATGATCTTGTAAAATTAGTTAAGTCAACATACTCCCCACCCAGGTATCTTATAAACATCAGGACCGAATCCTAGGGGGATTTATCCATGAATCCTGTGGGTGCTTCCCCTAAAATCCTGGGGGATTTAGTCCTGAATCCTGTGGGTGTTTCCCCTAAAATCCTGGGGGATTTAGTCCTGAATCCTGTGGGTGCTTCCCCTAAAATCCTGGGGGATTTAGTCCTGAATCCTGTGGGTGTTTCCCCTAAAATCCTGGGGGATTTAGTCCTGAATCCTGTGGGTGTTTCCCCTAAAATCCTGGGGGATTTATCCAAATATCCTGGAAGCTTATTCTACGAATACTGTGGGGGTTTACCACAAAATCCTGGGTGGATTTTCGATTTGGTTTGGGTTTGGTTTTGATTTGAGTTTGGTTTGGTTTCAGTTTGGTGGTCTGCTTTGGTTTTGACTGGGTTTCATTTTGGTTTTGGTTTTGTTTTAGTTTGGTGTTTTAGGTTTGGTTTGGTTTGGTATTGATTAGGTTTAATATTGGGGTTAGCTTGGTTTTAGTTTGGTGGTTTGGTTTGATTTTGGTTTTAGTTTGGTGGTTTGCTTTGGTTTTGTTTTAATTAGATGGTTTGGTTTGGTTTTGATTGGGTTTGAGTTTGGTCTTGGTTTTGGGTTGGTGGTTTAGTTTGGTGGTTTGGTTTTGCTTTGTTTGGTTTTGACTGGGTTTGGGTTTGATGGTTTGGTTTGGTTTTAGTTTGGTGGTTTTGTTTGGTTTTAGTTTGGCTCTAGTTTGGATTGGTTTGATTTTGGTTTGGTTTTAGTTTGATGGTTTGGTTTGGTTTTAGTTTGGTTCTGGTTTGGATTGGTTTTATTTTGGTTTGGTTTTAGTTTGGTTTAGGGTTTGGTTTAATTTGGTTGGTTTTGGTTTGTTTTGTTTCTGTCAGTTTTTTTTAGTTTTAGTGTTAAGATTTAGTTTGGTTTAATTTTGGTTATTTTTGGTTGGGTTGGGTTGGATTGGGTTTGGTTTGGTTTTAATTTTTGTTTTGGTTCTGGCTGTGGTTTGGTTTGGTTTTTATTTGGTTTGGGTTGGTATGGTTGTGGTTTTGGCTATGGTTTCAGTTTGGTTAGGTTTGTTTTGTGTTTTATTTGGTAACAATTTGGTTTTTATTTCTGTTTGGTTTTGTGTTAGGTCTGGATTAGTTTGTTTTTGTTTTTCTTTGCTTTGGGTTTGGTTTGGTTTTGGTTGTAGAGTTGGGTTAGTTTGTTATGGTTTTAATTGGTTTGGTTCGGGTTTTTTGGGGGGGTTTGGTTTTACATTGGTTTTGTCTATCCTATTGTAACAATTAGTAACTTATCTTGGGAGTGTTTAGCATAGTAAAGTGCAAAGTTACTGGGTGTTTTACATGGTTAGACACACATTGACGTATCATAAATGCATATTGCAAATTGTAATGGCTATTGGAGCCATGTTCGTATTAATCACATTACACATTTATTTTTTATACTACTCTCATGGCTTTTATAATACGAATTGTTACATGGAAAACATTATTGTGGATTTGTTAAAAATGAACAAACTATAAAGTGTTGAATCTATGAAGTGTCCTTGTACACAGTTGGATAGTCACAGAAGACAGTAAATCTGAATTTAGCAAATCTTTATTTAGAATCTTCACTCTTCTCTATACTGATTTGTAAATGTTATGAGAATATATCTCATTATCATTTACTCAATGATTCTGGTTCTGAAAAGGGAAGTAATAAAACTGAAGTAGTAAAAGGATGTTGGAGCGAAGAAAACCAGCTCATCATTCATAGACAGAATCTCACTACCTGTTACAGCCCTTCTGGTTGCTTGGGATGAATCCAGAAGTCCACACCAAATCCCTTATTAACTTCCACATCCTACTATCACTTAGGGACTTTATTTGTTGAGGAACCCTTGCTAGGACAAAGTCCTGTAGTTCTATACCAACCAACCATAGGGGAAAGGTTAAAATTAATGGAAAATGTGATGGCTGAATTACTGTAAAATTGAATATCTGTAAAATTAAATGATTTTGCCCCATGGTCCTGGAATATAAGTGACCCTGGAATCAGCTCTGCCTTTAAACATGTACAGGAAGTGCAAAGAATCTCTATATATAACAGACCATAAGATAGTAAAGAGTGGAGATCATTTCTTACAAGACTGAGGTGTAAAGGGGAATTAAGTAATTCCACACTTTGCTAAGATAAGTACACATTGACAAAGCTGCTAATGTTATCATGCTGCATAATCATAAAAGACATATATATATATATATATATATATATATATATATATATATATATATATATATATATATATATATATATATATATATATGTATATATATATATATATATACATATACATATATATATATACATATACATATATATATATATATATATATATATATTATATATATATATATATATGTGTGTGTGTGTGTGTGTGTGTGTGTGTGTGTGTGTGTGTAGAGTTTCATGGAGAAACAAACTTACACAACTAATACGGAAAATATAGATTAAAAATGCTAAAATCTTCATGTCATATGAACTAATCTCCATATTGAAAAAAAGACAAAATTCAGTGGAATATATAAAGAGTACTTTATATATATACATATATAAAGCAAGACAGAAGACAATAAGTTATTTATGACAAAACACTTTACTCCTGAAGTTATTCCTGACCCACATTCTTCCAACTGTTTCAGATCCACAACAAAATAATAATGTATAGAGCTCAATTGCTTGAGGATACACTCTGACACATTATTCTCCCTGTTTCCTTATTTCCTTTCCTTACTGGGATATTTTCCCTGTTAGAATCCTTGGTCTTATAACAACCTTCTTTTCCAGCTAGGGTTGTAGCTTAGCTAATAATAATAATAATAATAATAATAACAACAGAATGAGTCCTTGGAACTTATAGAAAGTAACAAGAATAGTTTCTATGTCCATAATGAATGTCTTTGTCCCTTGGTAGCCTAGTAGGACAAAGGATAAAATATTGGAATTAATTCTGTAAATGTTTAGTACAGTTAGATATCTCTTGAATTATTATATAAACAATTATGAAGAAAGAAAAATAGTAGCAAGGCTACGAGACCAGAATGGCTGTGATCTAGTTCATGAGCATGACCTGATGTTGTTTTCATAACTTGGGTCAGTAGAAAGACCTGAATATTCATTTAGCAACAATAGATGCAATATAAGTTCTCTCTAATGTCAGCATACAACCTTCATCTGTCACAAACGTCCAGTGAAGGAGAAAAACTAACTGATGACAGTGAAATTCAGTCTGACTTACAGTAGTTCACTGTTCTATCTTTGTAGAGTAATTGATTTGGAGTGACAATAAGGAAGAACCAACAAAGCCACACTAATCTAATTATCAAATCAAACATCATTAACGTTTTTAAAAAAGATATCACCCTTCATGAGGAATGACAGGCAATACCATCAAATTGTATTTCTTACTCATAAACAACAAACACAACGACCCTCCATCCATAAGACTTGAAATGATTCCTTCAATACAAGCCGAGTCAATCAGAGAGTAATGCCTGTTGTAATGACATTCATAAGTATGTAATTAAAATGGCAAAGCATTGGTAACCAGAGGTACAGAGAGTAGGAGAGACACACATGTTATTTGAAACAGTATTTCCAGATTTTTTACGTAACAGATAATCCCTGGAAGTTTCATTACTCTACAATTAAAACTATGGCCAGAAACCTGTTCATAAACAAACGCACATACACAAACAGGGACGAAGACATAACCTCCCTCCAACTTCGGTGGTGGAGGTAATATAATAGTAGGATGTCATGTGATTCTAAATCATGGATTTTCATTAGTGTTTTCCTTTACAGCTTTTTTACAGATCTGTGTATCTATTGGGCAATGCCTCATCGCTTCGATATTTCATCATTTTAAATAGAATAAGCCTTAATTTGTTTATTTCTCCTTCTTAGTATATGTTTTTTCATAGCAGGAATCCATATATATAAGCCTTATTCATAATCTTTAAGGTATAATGCCAGTATGATAGAAGCCAAATTGCATTGCATTGAGTTGACGAACCCTACATGACAGCTTCGGATGAAATGTCGGTAAAGAATTTGTCTTCCTAACCAATTTAATTTGAAATATATCGATATAAACCTTAAATAATGAGCACACGCACTTCTCATGTACATTCTTACCATGATATAACCTACATTAATAAGTTTTCATACGAATTAAAACCGTTTTTACGACACTGAATCGAATTATCGATAGCTAGCATTACAGATCATAGAAAAAACAATAGAAGATACGATTTATGAGATTTGCTGCGAGTTTGAACTTTTGAAGTTCTACTGATATAACTACCCTATTAGGGAGATCATTCCACTACCTCCATTAGTTTCTCTAAGCTTTATACCACACAGAACTCAATTCTAATCTTGTGTCGCCTACGAGGTAAATCAGTAGACAGTGTTACTACAGATGAACTCACTTGAACAAGGGTATGACAAATCGTATTTCCTTGAAAACTACTTTATACCTCCAGAAATCAGCCTTGATCTTGTTTCATTCATGAATTGAATTAATAAACAGTGTTACAACTGAACTCACTTAACAAGGGTGTGGCAAATTATATTTCTCTGGTATATCTGAAGACAATTTGAGCTTGGGATCTAAGACAAACCCCGAGAATTGCTTCATACCCCCAGAAATCAACTGTGGTCTTGTGTCACTTATTAGCTGAATTAATAAAGTGTTAGTATAGTTGAACTCTCTTGAATGAAGTTAATATATTTATTTTCTGTATAACAGAAATTAACCAAGCTAATACAACGACCGGCGGAATAATAACAAATAGATTTCGATTCTGAGCCAGTACCTTTATATATATACATATATATATATATATATATATATATATATATATATATATATATATATATATATACGTATATATACATATATATATATATATATATATATATATATATATATATATATATATATATATATATATATATATATATATATATATATATTGTAATGGAATTAACGTATTTAATTAATTTTTTCTATTTTTGCTGTGCATTTGATTTTTGCTCTTTAAAGTAAATTTTTGCTTGTTTTTGTCCAGTTTTGTTTATATGTCTTTTGAAGGCTGGACTTGGGATGTTTTCCTCCCCTCAAAGGGTAATTGTAGTTTTAAATTGGTACGTCACCCATGTAAGTGTTTTTATCTTTTCATGTTGATGATCTTTCGGCTGTTCATCGCCTGTTTTGTTTTCGTCCCCGCTGGTGATGTGGGGCCCTTTGGAGGGAAAAGACGACAGTTAGCGACTCGGCTCCTTATAGAGAGGTTTTCAGCTCCAATATTTCCTGACGGCTTGTGGCAAGTTTTGTGAAATATTCTGAAGACGTCCTCGATGTTTGTGCAGCTGGTGGCATTTTTGGAGGTGTTCATTGCCATCCCCTATGAATTGTATTTGTACTGACGTCTCTTCAGTTCGTGTGATGCCCTGCCTTACATTTCGTACTTTTGGATGCGAGCTTCATCCATCGTTGCCCGTGCCCTCAGCTTGCTGAACCTCTGGAGTCGTCAAGGGGCCTCCCAGTGGCGGAGAAAGGGTAAGATCCGAGACCCTGTGTGTTATACTGTGACCAATCCAACCCATAGACGACCTATGTTGAGTGTCTCCTACTTGGTGGTACTGCTGACATTTACAGTTGGAGATAAAACTATGTGACTTGTTGCTGAGGGAATGGTATTTGTAGAAGAGTTAATTGATATTTGCTGGGTGACGTTTATTTTTCGGTTTTCACAATGTATGTTTATTGCCATTTAACTGTGTTAATCAATTAGGTTTAAGGATATTTTCTTACTTTGTCTCCTTCTATCACAACGACCCGGGCATATGTGGTTTCTATCTCTACCTAGTAACTTTTTCTTTTACTTTAGTATGCTAGTTAGCTAGGTGAATGTGTCTGAGGAATTGTAATAACCAGTTTGTTTTTTTTTCTTCCCTAAAGTTCAGTTTTCAAGGGATTTCTTTGTAATTTTAAGTTATTAATTGTAATAAATAATTTAAGTGTTTGTTTTGTCTCTGTATCCTTCTCTTTGAGGAAGTTCCTTGGATTGTTTTTGTTCTGGTACGAGTCCTACTCATTATCATAGTGGTAAGGGCTTTATGATAGATAAAGAATCTGTGAACTCTTTACCATCTCTTAAGAGTTCATAACAATATATATATAAGAAATATATTTCCATATATACCGTACAAGTTTGTGTAATATAGAAAAAAAAGATTATTCAAGCTACAGTATTGGGACAACAGACTGCAAAATTAATGCTATTGAGGAAGCCATTGTTGACAATCAAACTTTCCTTAAAAAGGCTCTTCTACCAAAATATATTTCCCTTGTATATTCAACGGACCTGATTAAATTACACTGGCTGCCGGTAAAGGCAAGAATTGAATACAAGCTACTCTTACTAACGTTTAAGATACTGAACCAAAATATCTAAAAGAATGCCTGAACAAACTAGAAACAAATGTTAACACAAGACACATGAGTGACAAACATAGGCTATCTGAACCAAGAACAAATAGTAAATTTGGTGAAAGGGCTTTTAGCTACTGTGCCCCTAGACTCTGCCAACTGAAATGAAGGACCTAAAGGGAGCAATTGAATTTAAGAAGAAACTAAAGACATTACTTTTCACAAGATCATATGATTTGGAAGATGGTACAATCAAAGAATTGTATAAGTTATAATGAAAATGTTTCGTTAGATGATTGATATGGACCCAAAGAGAAGTAGTTCACTCGACTTCAGTGGAGGGTTGGATTTAAACCCAAAATAAGTAAATAAAGTAAGATATGAAATTCCAAAAATTGAGAACTTGACGAGAAATGCAGAAAACTCGCCTTGCTTACTTTCACTCTGATGTTAATGGAGGGAAATTACTCGACTTTGGTATGAATTTTGGGATATAAGGGCTTAAGTGCTAATTGATTATCTCAGTGTGGCCTCGTATTTATCTGATGTAGGTCATAGCTTACTCCCACCCACACTCAGATGAAAATCAATCTGAATTACGCAAGAAATTCGTCCTAACCTAATGACAATCCCACAACCAGTATATGTAAAATAATGGTAAATATCTCAATGCAAATAGATCAGGAATACATACTAAAACTATATCATAACTCAGTTTTATGAAGAAAGCATTGTGAGTTAACATATGGGTCAAATATGCGACCCCAAGACTATACAATGAGCTCCCACTAGACAATCCGAAAGGCTGAAGTTAGTAAGGCTTTTGAGAGGAAACTGAAGACTTTCTTGTTCTCTAAGTGCTTCAATAGTGTGGATTTGACAATACACGAGTATTATGCGGTGTTGAATGCTGAATATTTTGGAATACATATATTAAAATGGCTGTGAAGGTCCTGTAAAGAGTAGGGTTCCCCTGCTGTATAGGACCAGAAAAGCAGCCCTTAAAATAAACTATACAAGAGGCCATTTACAGTCGCCGACACAGACAAGACTTCAAACCAGATTCTGTGGCATAAAAAAATCCTTATTTGAAAAAAAAAAAACTTCTATGTTCCAGAAAAAAATCCCGATTATTGCAAGATGAAGAGCACATCCAATATTGCCTATATCACCTAGAAAAAAAAAAACAAAATAAAAATAAAAAAAAAAAACAAGCATGGTTTAATAAGGGCTTACTTCTGAATTCGGCAAGAAAAAGCCTGATTATAAACAAAACTACTGTCTATGTTTTAGAAAAAAAGCCTGATTATAAACAAAACTGCTGTCTATGTTTTAGAAAAAACCTGATTATAAACAAAACTACTGTGTATGTTTTAGAAAAAAGCCTGATTATAAACAAAATTGCTGTCTATGTTTTAGGAAAAAGCCTGATTATAAACAAAACTACTGTGTATGTTTTAGAAAAAAAGCCTGATTATAAACAAAACTACTGTCTATGTTTTAGAAAAAAGCCTGATTATAAACAAAACTACTGTCTATGTTTTAGAAAAAAAGCCTGATTATAAACAAAACTACTGTATGTTTTATAAAAAAAAAGCCTGATTATAAACAAAACTACTATCTATGTTTTAGAAAAAAAGCCTGATTATAAACAAAACTACTATCTATGTTTTAGAAAAAAAGCCTTGATTATAAACAAAACTACTGTCTATGTTTTATAAAAAAGCCTGATTTTAAACAAAACTACTGTCTATGTTTTAGAAAAAAAGCCTGATTATAAACAAAACTACTATCTATGTTTTAGAAAAAAGCCTGATTATAAACAAAACTACTGTCTATGTTTTAGAAAAAAGCCTGATTATAAACAAAACTACTGTCTATGTTTTAGAAAAAAGCCTGATTATAAACAAAACTACTGTCTATGTTTTAGAAAAAAGCCTGATTATAAACAAAACTACTGTCTATGTTTTAGAAAAAAGCCTGATTATAAACAAAACTACTATCTATGTTTTAGAAAAAAGCCTGATTATAAACAAAACTACTATCTATGTTTTAGAAAAAAAGCCTGATTATAAACAAAACTACTATCTATGTTTTAGAAAAAAAAGCCTGATTATAAACAAAACTGCTGTCTATGTTTTAGAAAAAAGCCTGATTATAAACAAAACTACTGTCTATGTTTTAGAAAAAAAAGCCTGATTATAAACAAAACTACTGTCTATGTTTTAGAAAAAAAGCCTTGATTATAAACAAAACTACTGTCTATGTTTTATAAAAAAGCCTGATTTTAAACAAAACTACTGTCTATGTTTTAGAAAAAAGCCTGATTATAAACAAAACTACTATCTATGTTTTAGAAAAAAGCCTGATTATAAACAAAACTACTGTCTATGTTTTAGAAAAAAGCCTGATTATAAACAAAACTACTGTGTATGTTTTAGAAAAAAGCCTGATTATAAACAAAACTACTGTCTATGTTTTAGAAAAAAGCCTGATTATAAACAAAACTACTGTGTATGTTTTAGAAAAAAGCCTGATTATAAACAAAACTACTATCTATGTTTTAGAAAAAAGCCTGATTATAAACAAAACTACTATCTATGTTTTAGAAAAAAAGCCTGATTATAAACAAAACTACTATCTATGTTTTAGAAAAAAAAGCCTGATTATAAACAAAACTGCTGTCTATGTTTTAGAAAAAAGCCTGATTATAAACAAAACTACTGTCTATGTTTTAGAAAAAAAAGCCTGATTATAAACAAAACTACTGTCTATGTTTTAGAAAAAAGCCTGATTATAAACAAAACTATCTATGTTTTAGAAAAAAGCCTGATTATAAACAAAACTACTGTGTATGTTTTAGAAAAAAGCCTGATTATAAACAAAACTACTGTATGTTTTAGAAAAAAACCTGATTATAAACAAAACTACTGTCTATGTTTTAGAAAAAAGCCTGATTATAAACAAAACTGCTGTCTATGTTTTAGAAAAAAAGCCTGATTATAAACAAAACTACTGTCTATGTTTTAGAAAAAAGCCTGATTATAAACAAAACTGCTGTCTATGTTTTAGAAAAAAACCTGATTATAAACAAAACTACTGTGTATGTTTTAGAAAAAAGCCTTGATTATAAACAAAACTACTATGTATGTTTTAGAAAAAAGCCTTGATTATAAACAAAACTACTGTCTATGTTTTAGAAAAAAAAAACCTGATTATAAACAAAACTACTGTCTATGTTTTAGAAAAAAGCCTGATTATAAACAAAACTACTGTCTATGCTTTAGAAAAAAGCCTGATTATAAACAAAACTACTGTATGTTTTAGAAAAAAGCCTGATTATAAACAAAACTGCTGTCTATGTTTTAGAAAAAAGCCTTGATTATAAACAAAACTGCTGTCTATGTTTTAGGAAAAAGCCTGATTATAAACAAAACTACTGTCTATGTTTTAGAAAAAAAGCCTGATTATAAACAAAACTACTGTCTATGTTTTAGAAAAAAGCCTGATTATAAACAAAACTGCTGTCTATGTTTTAGAAAAAAGCCTGATTATAAACAAAACTGCTGTCTATGTTTTAGAAAAAAGCCTGATTATAAACAAAACTGCTGTCTATGTTTTAGAAAATGCCAGGATCATTGTCAGATGAACAGCACATCCAAGATTGCCTACGTCACCTAGAAAAACAAGCATGGTTTAAAAAGGACGTACTTTTGAAATCTGTTCTTGAACAGTAATTTGAAAGATTTACACTATTGCATGATATCACATACTACATTTCACAATTGCGGAACCAATGCTTAAATGAGAACTGTTTTGTATCACACAGGTAAATGTGAACTTTAAATTCACAAATTCATAAAGTACCCAAGTCTGTGAACCCCTCCCAAATTTGTACGTCTCCTTAAATCACCATTATAATTTGTGTATAATCTCCTATAAATCTTTCAGGGTTAAAACTAACAAAAACACTGGTCCTTTATAAACCTTCTTAGGTAACTTCTAATATTTCTTGTTATCTATCATAGATAAAAACATATTTGCTCACATAGAAAATACCTTTAAACTCTTCCATGAGGCCACACACACATTGACAAAAATCTAAATTGGTTAGACAGAACTTATGACCTCGATTTAAGTTTCTTAGTCCATAAAGTATAAAAGACAGCATTGATGCTTTATGTAATCATTTCGATAACTAATAATCCCTTTTAAAATATGCACAATATCCCACGAATATATCAGAACCGGTCGTACAATATATCTAAGAGAATTGCTACATATTGTGCAGCCAACAAATCCTCCTGACACGAGAATAGTTACAGATGGTTTCAAACTATCAGAACCTAGATATATACATGTCTACTATAGGCTCTGGAGCCTTTACATATGCAGCCCCGAGACTATACAATAAGCTCCCACGAGACATACGAATAATTGAAGATTAAGGCTTTCAAGAGAGCATTGAAGACTTTCTTATTCTGAGAATGTTTTGATAGTAATGATCTATCAGTAAAAGAGCAATACACATTGTGAAATGTTAAACCCTCCCGAATGAGCATTGTTAAACGACTGTGGAGGTCCTGTAGAGAGTAGGGTTCCCCTGCAGTACAAGACCAGATAAGCAAGGGTTCCCCTGCTGTACAAGACCAGATAAGCAAGGGTTCCCCTGCTGTACAAGACCAGATAAGCAAGGGTTCCCCTGCTGTACAAGACCAGATAAGCAAGGGTTCCCTTGCTGTACAAGACCAGATAAGTAAGAGTTCCCCTGCTGTACAAGACCAGATAAGCAAGGGTTCCCCTGCTGTACAAGACCAGATAAGCAAGGGTTCCCCTGCTGTACAAGACCAGATAAGCAAGGGTTCCCCTGCTGTATAAGGCCAGATAAGCAAGGGTTCCCCTGCTGTACAAGACCAGATAAGCAAGGGTTCCCCTGCTGTACAAGACCAGATAAGCAAGGGTTCCCCTGCTGTACAAGACCAGATAAGCAAGGGTTCCCCTGCTGTACAAGACCAGATAAGCAAGGGTTCCCCTGCTGTACAAGTCCAGATAAGCAGCCCTTCTTTAAAGTAAAATTATATTACCTCCAGAAACTGCATGAATCTACTCCTCATTTAAGAATTGAAAATCTAATACAGACAAAATAAATTTAATATATTACCTTTACATTAAACAAAGCCATTTTGGTGTGTTATTACCAAATAATGGTTAGATTTTCAGATTAAAAACTGACTTTTTAAAACTTCACTGACAACGAGTGGGCCCCGTCTTTGTAACGAAGAACAAATACAGAATGGAGACCATTTTCGATTGACTGATCGAAAAACTGTGTACTAGTGAATCATGAAATAATTAACTGATAGCTTAATACAATATAAATCATATCAATAAAGGTTTTCCCAAGAATATTTTCTCACAAGTAAAAGAATTATGCAAGTGATTCGCCCTTACTTATTGCGATTCTGCAACCAACATATGAAAACTTATAGTCAATATCTTAATGTAAATAAAGAGGCTGTTATAAAACGAAAGCATTGAAAGGTCGTCATTTACAGTTACATACTAATAAGATTCTACGCCATGAGAGAGAGAGAAAGAGAGAGAGAAAGAGAGAGAGAGAGAGAGAGAGAGAGAGAGAGAGAGAGAGAGAGAGAGAGAGAGAGAGAGAGAGAGAGAGAGAGAGAGAGAGAGAGAAAGATGCCATCAAGGTAGGATATTTATAAAAAAACCCAATGATAAAATGATGTCTTTAATCAACTTCTGTGCAAAATGAGAATCTGCTCTGGGTCTTTGACGAAGGAGTGAAATGCCTCGTAAAAATATGGAATTCCCTACTGCTGATATAAGGTATTAACGTTAGTTTCAATCTGAACCAAAAATATGGCCAAGTTGCTATTGGAGAGAGAGAGAGAGAGAGAGAGAGAGAGAGAGAGAGAGAGAGAGAGAGAGAGAGAGAGAGAGAGAGAGAGAGAGAGAGAGAGAGAGAGAGAGAAAGAATTGAATTGCCTATATACTCGCCTGAATATATTTACATTTTCTATTTTAATTACTGGGTTATTCCTTACTAATTGTCTTCTTATTATGAACATATATCTGATTTATTTTTAGAGAGAGAGAGAGAGAGAGAGAGAGAGAGAGAGAGAGAGAGAGAGAGAGAGAGAGAGAGAGAGATATGGGCGTGGCTGATAAGGCGAGCAGTCTGAACTAGGTTGTAAACACCTAGGAAATATTTTGAATTTATTCATTTTAACAAAAATTGCAAAGCTGCACAATGACTGAATTCCCTAGGGCTACCGTTTAGTGAAACTATGGAAAACAGGGTTTCCCTGTGTGGTAGGAACAGGAAAACAGCACTTGAAGTTAAGTAAATGAGTGATTTCTGTGTACTCTATGTGCTAGATACACTGTTGCAAAGGATTAATTTTGTCTAAGTAAATTAATGAAATATCTATGTTTATATATATGCTGTGTATGCTAAAGAATCCACGAGAAGAGTTACAGATGGCTTCAAACTGTTGGAGCCTAGATTTATGTCTACTTTGGGCTCCAGAGACTATATAATAAGCTCCCACGAAACATTCGAATGATTGAAGGCATTAAGGCTTTCAAGAGGAAACTGAAGTCTTTTAACAGTGACGATTTAACAGTAAATGAACAATATGTGACTTGAAAAGATAAACACTCTGAACGAACTAGAAACAAATGTTAACATAAGACACATGAGTGACAAACATAGGCTATCTGAACCAAGAACAAATAGTGAATTTGGTGAAAGGGCTTTTAGCTACTGTGCGCCTAGACATTATAATAAACTGCCAACTGAAATGAAGGACCTAAAAGGAGCAATTGAATTTAAGAAGAAACTAAAGACATTACTTTTCACAAGATCATATGATTTGGAAGATGCTACAATCAAAGAATTGTATAAGTTATAATGAAAATGTTTCGTTAGATGATTAATATGGACCCGCCCGAGAAGTAGTTCACTCGACTTCAGTGGAGGGTTGGATTTAAACCCAAAACAAGTAAACAAGTAAAAAAGTAAACACACACACACACACGCCTTCTTTCAAACACCACCTTTCACATCCCGAGAGAAGACAGAATCTGGTCGGGGTATAGGACTCGTTATAAAGGATACTCAAATCCCAAATTGTTAAAAAAAAAACTATAGTCCATTTCTTTTAGCGATGCATATTTGCACCGACTCGCAGCGGTGCCCTTTTAGCTCGGAAAAGTTTCCGGATCGCTGATTGGTTGGACAAGATCATTCTAACCAATCAGCGATCAGGAAACTTTTCCGAGCTAAAAGGGCACCGCCGCGAGTCGGTGCAAATGTGCATCGCTAAAAGAAATGGACTATATTGTAACAAGCTTTGAATATATAGAAATAAACTTTACACACAAAAATATCTATTGTATGAGTGCTTCGATAAAGAGGATTTAACCTTAAACGAGCAATACGCGATATGAAATGTTGAATGTTTTCGAATGAAGATCATAAAATGACTGTGGAGGTCCTGTAGAGAGTATAGTTCCCCTGCTGTACAGGACCAGAAAAGCAGCCCTTAAATTAATTAAGTAATTCACCAGAAATACCAACATTAACGAAAAGGACTTAACGGTGTTAGAAATTTAAATCTTTAATGATTATTATTATTATTATTATTATTATTATTATCCAAGCTACAACCCTAGTTGGAAAAGCAAGATGCTATAAGCCCAAGGGCTCCAACAGGGAAAAATACCCCAGTGAGAAGAGGAAATAAGGAAATAAATAAATGATGAGAATAAATTAACAATATATCATTCTAAAAGCAGTAACAGCGTCAAAACAGATATGTCCTACATAAACTATTAACAGCATCAAAAACAGATATGTCATATATAAACTATAAAAAGACTCGTGAAGTCGTTTCCCCATTGCTTAAATATTGCATGAACAACGCTTTGATATGGTTAAAAAAATACAGTTTATAGTGGATTTCTTCAACTTTGATATTTCGAGTTAATCAAATTAATATTCCAAATATTTGGAATAAAGATAATCGGATAAACTCAACAGACGTAAGATTCATTAAGAATTAAAATATATATGTAGTTTAAAGGTTTAAAGGCTGCTCACGAATGGCAGAGGCAAGGGACAGTGACATTCTCCTATCCAGGTCAATGCCCTAGAGACTGACCCAAGCTAGGACCAAGGAGGGCCAGGCAGTGGCTGCTGGTATCTCGGCAGATAGACCTATAGGCTTCCCCACAAGGATGATAAGGTTGCAGCGACCAAAGGAACTTACAAGTTTGAGTGGGTCTCGAACCCCAGTCTGGCGTTTGCCAGTCAGGGACGTTACTACATCGGCCACCACAACCCCTACGCAATTGGTTAACAAAACTATTCAAGATTGAAATTTGATATATGAGAAATATTTTGATTTATCGTCATTATCTGAAACAGGGTTAAATGACTTAGACAAGGCTAAGACAACTGAAATGACCCCTCCCTCATATACGCATGCTTTCCAAGTGCTTCGATAATGTGGATTTGACAATTAACACAAAATACGCAGTTAAGATACGCTAAATGTTTCAGTAAAAGAGAGAGAGAGAGAGAGAGAGAGAGAGAGAGAGAGAGAGAGAGAGAGAGAGAGAGAGAGAGAGAGAGAGAGAGAGATTGTTTAAAAAACCGCAAGTTTAATTGGAAATTATCTGTAAAAATATACTGTTCTCAGCCGTGTTTAGGTAAAATACAGGCGAAGGTGTGTGAGAGAGAGAGAGAGAGAGAGAGAGAGAGAGAGAGAGAGAGAGAGAGAGAGAGAGAGAGCATCGTTTAAAAACACTGCAGTTTAATCGGAAATTCTCCGTAAAAATATACTGTTCTAAGCCTCATTTCAGTCAAATAAAGGCGACCGTAATTTTTACCTTACTTTGTCGTAATCTATTACGGGTTGGTGACCGTAATATCACTCCTTTACGTCAATATATCCTTTTATAAAACAGTAAATGCCTGGTAACATTTATTTCAATTTTTACAGTTTTTTATGGTTAATATTTAACAGTGGATATTTGAATTCCATGAGATGTGTTAATAGGAAAGCCGAGAATTAGAGTATTGTACACAAAGTGGTTGAAATGTAGTAATCTTATAGTCCAGAAATATAGTGGGAGACTTTTTCCTGTCTTTTCTGCCTTTTGTCTCAGTAGAGAAAGGATTCCTCTTCTGTATAGGACCAGAAAAGCAGTATCCTTTAAAGCGAAAGTGAAATATTTAAGACCCTCACACCTAAGGGTTAAACAATGGCTTGAATAATTATAGTTTTTTTTATCTTGAAGGACCCAAACTATTGCTTTCAATATATAATTGTAAACGATGTTTACTGATTTATATGTAACTAATTTCAATGCCAAAACCAATTAAAGGATAAAATAACACTAATAGAAAGATTTAATTCTTATGGCAATCAATTTTAAGTTACCCTAACCAGCAAACGATGACGGGTTAAACACACTCCCTTCGCAAAACCTTCGAGTTTGGCGAAGGAAACAAATTTGCAGTTGCTTTGCAATCTGTTAATAATAGGTCTATTGAAATTCAAGAATTGATAAATGAGAAATATTCCGACATATCATTATCTGAAACATGATTAAATTATGTATTAATTGGCGTGGATTTTCATACACTCAAATATGAACCAAGTTTGAAGTCTCTGTGACAACGATGTACAAACTTGTGGCTGATTAAGTGAATTGGATATTTTACTTGACCTTTGACCTTGACCTTCCAAAATTTAATCATTTCCAGTTTTTTACCTGCCAGTTAATCCCTGCAAGTTTCATAACTCCACGATTAAAATTGTGTTCAGGAAGCTCTTCACAAACAAACACACTAACACAAGGACACAGACGACTGAAAACATAGCCTCCTTCCAACTTCATTGGTGGAGGTAATGACTTCGACCAAGCTAAGATTACTGAAATTACCCCTTCATACACGCATGCTTTCTTTCATATTAAGAGAGAGGGAAAGTTATACAGGGGGGGGTCGGCTTCCGAAATGTTAATATAATGTGGATTTGACAATTAACACAAACTATACGCAGTGATACACAAAATACCTAAGAGCGTATAAGTACGACAAACTGATCTTGAAAGGTTCGTAGTGCGTAGAGTTGCGCAATGAGTGATAGGATTAGGGAAGCAGCAATGTGAGAGAGAGAGAGAGAGAGAGAGAGAGAGAGAGAGAGAGAGAGAGAGATCTAAAGAAATTCGAAGTACCTTCTTTCGTTTTCTAACCACCAGCATAATTTCTACATATTCTGATATCAAACCTGAAATTCCTTCTCACTTCACATAAAATACAAAGTGAGTAGGCCTACTGATCACACCAAAAAGACAGTTACTATACGCAAAATTATATGATAGCAGCCGGCGTATCGTATACAATTGCGTATGGATGCTCGAACATTTAATATCACTTCTCCCATTGCGTAAACAATTTGCTTTACTTCTTTGCTTGCTTGATAAGGGTTACGGCTTTCCTGGTCCTATCACAGGGGAATCCTACTCACTATAGGACCTACAAAATCAGTTTATTGTATAGCATATACTCTTAAGTATTTGGCGTATCACAGCGTATATATATATATATATATATATATATATATATATGTATATATATATATATATATATATATATATATATATATATATATATATATATATATACTGTATATATATATATATATATATATATATATATATATATACTGTATATATATATATATATATATATATATATATATATATATAGACTGTATATATATATATATATATATATATATATATATATATATATATATATATATATATATGTATATATATATACACATATGAATATATATATATATATATATATATATATATAGATATATATATATATATATATATATATATATGTATATGTACATATATATATATATATTATATATATATATATACATATATATATATATCTATATATATATATATATATATATATATATATATATATATATATATATATATATATATATATTGTGATTCGCATATCTCAAAAGCTATTTGACCGAATCTCATGAAATTATGTGAGATGATTGGCCATGATCCAAGGACGATTTGATTAGATTTTGGGTGTGATTGGGGTCAAAGGTCAAGGTCAGGGAAAGGTGAAAATATAGTATTTTTCTATATCGTGCTCATTTATTATCCGATTTGCATGAAACTAGTGTCTAAATGTGCGTAATTCAATTGCCTATCTTGTGATGTGGCGTTGGCGAAGGTATGCGCTCTACCGAGTGCTCGTTCTAGTTATTGATTTTATTTCATTCATGACTATCTCCATAAGTGGAGATATTTACATTCGGTTGTATAAAGTGCTCTAAGTGCTTCGATAATGTAAATTTAACAAACAAGGACGATTTGATTAGATTTTGGGTGTGTTTGGGGACAACTCTTGTCCGTCATATTCGTGTCCAGCAAAACTGGACAAAACCATTATCGCTAAATGTATATATCTATACTAAATAGATATGTCATTTGGTTTGCACTATTTCGAACGTCACCTTCAATACATAAACGTCAAAAAAAATACATTTAAAATTCTGTCTAAAATGACCGGACTATTCCTTGTTGCTTATCCACATAAAAAGTACCATGTTGAGCCCTTTCTCTTAATTGCCAACCAGTTATTAGTGGTATTAACACTGCTATTTTGTTTCACGATCCTACATTAAAATAATATAATGATATAAACACCATTGTCTTCTGCAGCTCGGAATATTCACAAAAATCGAAAAGGATTTTTTTTTCATGGTGTAATGGCCGACCAAAGCCTTTCTAGACGTCACTGGCTCAAAGTATTTGTCGAAAATTATTTTTCCGGTATTCTCCTGACTATAATCGAACCTCTAACGTTTATAAAAATCATAAACATTGCCCTAATATAAAGAAAAATAGTAAATACATCGTATTTTTCACCACTAGCTCACCTTGACCACCGTACGTCTTCAGCTCCAGAGGACCAGAATCACAGTGACTTTATCAAAAGTAGGAATTGGTGCTTTGGCCAATCAGAGACCTTCACTTTGCCTGTCATTTCTATTGCCGTCTCTTATTGGCTTAAAGCTTCGTAATTTGGCAAAAGGCTTTGGAAGCGCTTGTGCTATTGGCTGGTGGGATTAAAACCAATTTTCAGGACTTGTTTTCATCTATAATTTATTCCATTAGTATCTACAACTAATAAAATCGGATAATAAACATGTAAATTTTTAAATCAATTAATAGAAAAAATCATTACATTCATGAACAATTAAGGTGGATAAGAACAAAATATATTATGAAATAAAAATTTGAATAAACGCATCCATATCCCAAAATAAGTTTACGCATAATAAATATGCACAAACGCATAGGCGTATTATACGCTGTACATTTCTTGGATGACAAGATTAGAGATGAAGCTTGTAGCATCCTGCTTTTCCAACTAGGGTTGTAGTTTAACTAGTAATAATAATAATAATAATAATAATAATAATAATAATAATAATAATAATAATAATAATAATAATAATAATAATAATAATAATAATAAAAAGATTAAAAATCTTTATTTGCAATCTTTATTTGCAAACGTGTTACAGATGGGGATGCCCACGTCATATTGAATGGTGAGCCTGAAATTCCTGGAGACAATAATAATAGTATTTTTATTTAAATAATTTTCCAAAATATGAACTATTTATATTAAGGTATATATATACATACATATATATATATATATATATATATATATATATATATATATATACATGTATATATATATATATATATATATATATATATATATATACATGTATATATATATACATATATATATATATATACATGTATATATATATATATATATATACATGTGTGTATATATATATAGATATATATATATATATATATATATATATATATATATATATATATTATATATATATATATATATATATATATATATATACATATATATATATATATACATATATATATATATATACATATATATATATATATATATATATATATATATATATATATATATATTGAGTGGGAAAACCTTAACATGGTAAAAGGGTTTAAGCACCGCCAGGATCAGCAAAGCTGTACTAGTCAGGGACACCCATACTAGGTTGGTTTGCTGTGAGCCATCAATCAAAAATCCACACTGGCCAGCGTGATGATGAAAACTGGCATAACCCCAGGCACGAATGAAGACATTTCTGAGGCCTTTGTCCTGCAGTGGACTAGAAACAGCTGTTTCTAATCCAGTGCTGGACAAGGGTCTCAGACATGTTATTATTCATATCTGGGATTTGGTGTGTTTTCATCACCACGCTGACCAGTGTGCATTGGTGATGGTGGGAGATTTTCATCTGATCTCTCATAGCAAACCTACCTAGTATGGGTAACCCTGACTAGTACAGCTTTGCTGATCATGGCGATACACAAACCCTTTCACCCCGTTAAGGTGTTACCACTCAGAAAGCATATATATATATATATATATATATATATATATATATATATATATATATATATATATATATACATATATATATAAAAGATAGTTAGAGGAGCTTAACAGCAAACTGGAAAGACTCTCAAGTAATGCCTACAGTGCATTGCGTGAGGTGTACTGAATACACTATTCTCCATGGAGTAACTCAAGTGGCATTAGACCTAAGTAAAAACAATAGTAATATCGCTTATATCAAAATAAATTTCCAAAATTTTAATTATGTTAGATCAAGTCATTATCATTTTGAAAAATTCTCAAAATTCGAATCAATAAAATCTATAACAACAACAACAACAACAACAATAAAAGTACCTGTTTCTAGTCCACTGCAGGACAAAGGCCTCAGACATGTCGTTATTCCTTTATTCATGTCTGGGGTTAGGCCATTTTCATCACCACGCTGGCCACTGAGAATTAGTGATGGTGGGAAACTTTAGTCTGATTGCTCACAGCAAACCAACCTAGTATGGGTGGCCTGGCTAGTACAAACTCTCTCAGTTGGGATACCTTAACATGGTGAAAGGATTTATATATATGTATATATATATATATATATATATATATATATATATATATATATATATATATATATATATATATGTATATATATATATATATATATATATATAGAGAGAGAGAGAGAGAGAGAGAGAGAGAGAGAGAGAGAGAGAGACTAATTGCTTACTGTATCATTTGAAGGTAAATAATTCCTTAAGACAAAATAAATACTGACATAACATGATTTTTCATTACTTAAATTGATCACTTGCGGCAGAAGCAAGACTGAATAATGAGGGAATGAGGACACGAATTTAAATAACCATCACAGACAGACACACACATACATTATTATCTTAGATATATCCAGACAATGGGATCTCCGACTGGAGGCAAGTTACGAAACTACAAAGATCATTTTAATATCTTTTTTTAAATTAACCGATCTGATTTTATCAATCATCTTTTGAATCCGCGATAGTGAATCCGCGATAGAGATAGAGATGTACGTAGAGGCAATCAATTCTTACTCCTTTCCTCTCCCTTGGTTCAATATCTATCTCATTCTATTCTTATTATCCTTTCTTTTTCAATGCCTATCTTTTCCTGTATCCCAAATCTTTCGCTTCCAATCGATCGTGGCAATATTGGGTCGATTTTTCCCACGGTTCTGAGAGGTGGGCGTGAAGGGTGGGGGGGGGGGGTGTTATGGGGGTGGGAGGCAGTAGGAGGCCTCCTGTCAATCAGCTGGTTTGGTTGTAATAAAATCACTGCTGTTATACACACACACACACACACACACACACACACGAGACTCATAAATAAGGATATGATGAAGAACTTTAGGGAAAATCGAGTTCATTTGATTATAATATTGACATTAATGATATTCAATCTTTGAAGAATTATGAGCAAAATATAATGTAGTAACATCAGTCGTACTATTGAAATTGGTATGATGAAAAAAAAAACTCAATTCTGAAGGTCTTTATTCATTGTTTTAAAAAGGTCAAAGTAACTATATTTGTTTATATATATATATATATATATATATATATATATATATATATATATATATATATATATATATATATATATATCCACACACACATATATATATACATATATATATGTATATAATATACATATATATATATACATATATATATACATATTATATATGTATATATATATATATATATATATATATATATATATATATATATATATATATATATATATATATATTTATATTGGAAGGTCAAGGTCACGGTTAAGCAAAATGTCCAATTCACGTAATCAGCCTGAAGTTTGGACATCGTTGTCACAGAGACTTCATATTTGAGTATTATGAAAGAAAGAGTTAATTTTGAATTTCTTGTTCCATATGGATGAACTGATTGCTCCTGAATTATTTTTCGTCTTAAATCTAGAAATTTGTTTAATTTAAGTGTCTGAAACATCATATTCATTAAGGGCTATTTTCCCTTTTGGGGCCCCTGGGCTGATAGCATCCTGCTTTCCCAACTAGGGTTGTAGATTAGAAAATAATGATAATAAAGACTAAAGAACAATGGTTTGATTATGGAGTGTCCTTCTCCTAGAAGAGCTGCTTACCATAGCTAAAGAGTCTCTTCTACTCTTACCAAGAGAAAAATGGCCACTGAACAATTAAAGTACAGTAACCCAAAGTGAAGAAGAATTGTTTAGTAATCTGTTTTGTCAGGTGTATGAGGACAGAGGAGAATATGTAAAGAATGGGCCAGACTATACGGTGTGTATATGTAGGCAAAGGGAAAACGAACTGTAACCAGAGAGAAGGATCTAATGTAGTACTGTCTGGCCAGTCAAAAGACCCCATAACTCTCTAGCGGTAGTGATTTACTTATATATATATATATATATATAATATATATATATATATATATATATATATATATATATATATATATATATATATATATATATATATATCAACAACTAACGTAGCCGTTTCTAGTACACTGTAGGGCAAAGCTCTCAGACATGTCCTTATTCATGTCTGGGGTTTGGCCAGTTTTCCCCACTAGAGCAAATTGGTGATGGTGGGAGACTTAAGTCTGCTCGCTCACAGCAAACTAACCTAGTATGGGTGGGCATGACTTAGTACAGTTTTACTGATCATGGCGATACATGAACCTTTTCACCGCGTTAAGGTATCTATATATATATATATATATATATATATATATATATATATATATATATATATATATATATATATATATATATATATATATATATATAATTTTAATATCCTTTTAAATCATCATATCATCGTATTAAAGTCATTTTATTTGTTCTGTTTAATATATTACAACGTCTTTTGTTCGTAGTTTAGGGTATTCATTTCGTCTATAGTGGGCGAGTCCATTGATGATTTAGGGGAAAATTAAAGTCAGCTTTCCGGGGAAAATCCATTATTGGTTTAGGGTAAAATTAAAGTCTATGTAACTTTAAAAGTTATTACTTCAATCCTATCTGTCATAATATATTCATAATGTAAATAACTAAATTAAATAAAACATAATTGCATATAAGGAAATTTAAATATAAGGATTTCTCACGAGAAAATGACCAAAATCAGCTTTGTGTAAGACCCTTTCTCCCCTTTAATTTAGAAGTGCTGTTGCCCAAAAATGGTTCTCTTGTTTGCCGACAGATGGTGCTAGGAAATTGTTTATAGACTAAATTATCGTTAATTTTGGTTTTAAAGAATGCCTATAAATTAATCACGGATGACGATATATAAATTACACGAAAATTATCATCTAAAATCTGAACAGACTTATCGAATAATAATTTCAATATATTAAATTTTAAGATTTTGTGGCCAAATCAACAGAACATCATGTCGGGAGTTTTGTGATCAAACGATCCGAATTTAGAACGAAACATTCTGGGAAACAATAGATTCAAATATAGCATTTCGTTGTGATTCGATTTTTTCTTTTCATTTCGTTTTTAAAGACCAATGTTTTTGAAAACAATTTTCCTTCGTTGTTTTAAAGGTTTAAAGGCCACTCATGAATGGCAGAGGCAAGGGACAGTCACATTGCCCTATCGAGCAGGACAATGCCCTAGAGACTGACCTTATATAACATATGATCAGCGCCCAAGCTACGACCAAGGAGGGCCAGGCAGTGGCTGCTGATGACTCAATAGATAGACCTGTAGGCTCCCTGCTGGACTGGAGTTCGAGTGCACTCAAGCTCGTTAGTTTCTTGCAGTGTCTGCAACCTCACCATCCCTGTGAGCTAAGGATCGAGGCGTTTGGGGAAGCATATAGATAGCTTAAAACCATTATTTGATTTGAATGTGTTAGGAATTGCTCTCTCTCTCTCTCTCTCTCTCTCTCTCTCTCTCTCTCTCTCTCTCTCTCTCTCTCTCTCTCTCTCTGAAAGGTTGTAAGAAAATAATCTACGAAATCTATAAAACTATTCACAGTTTCTGTTCGCTAAATATTTGTTCTCAGCAATTATTTTTAGAATTAAATTCGTATTCCTAGGCCTATTTGCTACCAGATGACTGTAGACCAAAATCTACGTTTGTTGAAGATGGTTTATATATATATATATATATATATATATATATATATATATATATATATATATATATATATATATATATATATATATATATATATATATCCATACTGTAAACACACAAATACATAAATATGTATGTATACATATTAAGATAGATATATTTATATATGTCTATCTACCTACCTACACACACACACACACATACATATATATATATATATATATATATATATATATATATATATATATATATATATATATATATATATATATATATATACCAAAAATCGAATCAGCTTGAATAAGCTCCTTATTCCTATTGTCATGGTTAGCCCTATATGAATTTGGGGCAAAGGTTACTATGGTTTGGCGCTGGGTCCTGGGAGGCCAAGCCTCACTGAGTTGCAATAAGAAGCTGAAATAACTTGAAAAACAACAAGATGGAATTAGAGGTAGAGTGGAAAGCTATAAAGTAGGTGTACCTTTCTGGTCTAGGGACTAAGGGACAGATAC
>NW_027171905.1:175000-180000 GCF_036898095.1 Palaemon carinicauda
CTTCGTACAATGATATTTATTATTTATACATTAAATATATGAATTAAATTTTAAGAATATGAAAAGCCCAAACCTTTCCTACTATACTCTAGGAACTGAGGAGGCTTCAGTTTATTTTAATTAGAAAATGGGAGAATTAAATAAATTGATAGTCTGCAACAAAACTATTCCTATACCCATTTCATTGTTATAATAAACAGCTCATCGAATTCAGGTGCCTTCAACAGACTTCAAAAAAGCTTTTTATAGCTTCAAAGGAACGTTAATAATCTGTCCAATTCAGTCATCTTAGAGCTGATAAAAATCTAGGTGCAGCAACTTCAAGGTTCGGACAGGACCTCCGATTAATCCAGCCATACCAATAACACCATGCACTGCAGTGTTTATAGGAGTAGGTAATTCTTTGAGGTAGGTAACGTCAGCATCCTCTGGTGCAATCATTCCGCTCCTAACATAACCAAGTTAGGATTTGGTATTTTTTTCTGGAAGATTGACCATTCTTACTTTAAGGTGAAGAAACATGTCCATCGATATACTTCATCCCGTACTTTGTGTGCAACAAAGGTAATCAATGACAAAATTCATCTGAAAAAGAAATTAGACGTTAAAAGATTGCAACAGCATTTGTAATTTCTAAGGCAAGAACTGAATTGAAATGACTACAGATTTCAGAATGGCAGAAACTTTTAGCAGTGCCATTAATACTTATATCCCCTTATTAAATATTTGGCATTTCCAACATCAATTACGTAAAAAATAGACAAAGACACTTAGCTGGTTTTGGACGAGGATACAGGGCAAGACCCAGGAGGTGTCACGTCTGCCAACTCATTCCTTATAAGAAGCTAGTTAGAAGATCCATTGCTTCAGTCTTGTAAGAAGGTAATTTTATAGTCTCCCTCCGACAGACTGGATTACTCCCAGGCTTCAATACCATACGGGAAGCCGCAGCTGAAGGTAGTGTCCTCTGAAATAAAATATCAAACTCAATAACAGCATAACTACCACGCTGGGGGAACTGGTAAATTTATTAAAAGCCTTGCAAGATTAGAAGGTCAGAATTACAGTCATTCTTCTATGGTATTAAGAATTTAATTCCATCTCAAGTGGTAATGTTAAAAACTTTCACTGGAATTTCCACTATATTAGTAGAATTTCTTCAAGAGACTCATATCTAGTCTATGGTTTAAAATCTTCAAGAAGTGTAATATATATCAAACGTTCCTTTTATATTACAAAATCTGCAAGGTTAAATGTGATACCTCTTAAAATCATTAAAGGACTATTCTCTCCTTGAGTATGTAAGCCGATTTAACCCACTTGTCAAAATAGTTGATAAGAGCATATTACACTGCTACTTTTCAAAAGTTAAGATTACTTCCATAATGTTTATTAGCATTTGCTACTTGCAAGCAGCCTCCGAAGTTCATAACCAGCAAAGCTAAATAGTTGAAGACTAATAGGTAATTAGACTTATCCTTCGAGACACTGAACTAGAGGGAGTCCCTGTTCTCTGGGATAGTACAAATTATATACAAATAAATAAGCCATGTAAATGCAAACACCAAAACACCACCTATCACAAACACAAACTAAAAATGCTAATACAATACAGTAACGCCGCAAAATAAAATTTCTTGCAGGGACAACTTACAAAATACTGCCGATCCTTCGAGAATAATCCTTAACACTTCCACAGAACAAGAGATTCTAAAGTTAATACAAATTCTAACTTCAAAAGAAGACTAAACTTCACTCCAGCAAGGAGGGCTAAATACAAACAAAATCACTGTTCAAACAAGGATTTCAGAGTAAATGCTATGGAAGTACAGTTAAGGGGGAACTAAACGAAAAAAACAAAATAAATATTACTTGATATTATTAAGCTAGCATAATGTTATGTATACAATATATATATATATATATATATATATATATATATATATATATATATATATATATATATATATATATGTATATATATATATGTATATATATATATATATATATATATATATATATATATATATATATATATATATATATATATACTGTATATATATCCAATAGCTCATCTTACATCCTTTACATTTTTTCTATTTTTGCTGATCAGTTAAACGACCAACAGTGATTTGATTTATATCAAACCTTTGTCAATATATTTCATAACTGAATTTTAAAGGTTTGAGATTTTAGCTTACCAATTTGCATGTCAAAACTCTTCAAGATAAAGGAATGAAGTCTGTAGTCAAAATGACAAACTCCATTTGCTTATACATATTTTTCTATGACGTCATAGTTGTAAACAACATGGGAAATAGGAAATTGCCATGAATTTTAAACTTTTGCATTAATTAATCATTTGATGTTTATAAGACGACTTATAGCAACATTCAATAGGCGTAGATGAGCTAAACTTTATAAAGACACAAGCCTTTGATCATATAATTGTATCAGAGGTTGTGACAACCATTTCCATTTTCAGTTAGATTTACTCTTGAATGTGATTACAAGGTGTACAGGATAACACGAAAAATAACGGAAAATATAGGTTAGCCCAATTGTGAGACCATATATAAATCATTATTTCTCATTTCATTTGATTTCTCAAATTTAATATCAATTTATGGTACATAAGAAAGAGTAATGAACCCAAAAACTGAATGTTCCTTTAAATTAAAGGAACATGATGGAGCCACATGCAGTGGATATTGCCTTCATTTTCATTTCTATTGGATTACCTTAGGACCATATAGCACACCTAATGTCGTTTTATATAATGCCCAACAAGAACTTGGTTATATGATAAATAACCTAACCTGATAGTTACCTAAAGACCTTAAAGAATATTAGATAGCCTTACCTAACCTAACCAAACCTAGGCTACCTTGAAATAGGATATTTTACCCACATATACTTATATAACTTAGCATACCTAACCTAACTAAACCTAGGGTACCTTAAAATAGGATATTTTTACCCAGATAAACTTATATAACTGAGCATACCTAACCTAACTAAACCTAGGGTACCTTAAAATAGGATATTTTTACCCAGATAAACTTATATAACTAAGCATACCTAACCTAACTAAACCTAGGGTACCTTAAAATAGGATATTTTTACCCAGATAAACTTATATAACTAAACATACCTAACCTAACTAAACCTAGGGTACCTTAAAATAGGATATTTTTACCCAGATAAACTTATATAACTAAGCATACCTAACCTAACTAAACCTAGGGTACCTTAAAATAGGATATTTTTACCCAGATAAACTTATATAACTAAGCATACCTAACCTAACTAAACCTAGGCTACCTTAAAATAGGATATTTTTACCCAGATAAACTTATATAACTAAGCATACCTAACCTAACTAAACCTAGGCTACCTTAAAATAGGATATTTTTACCCAGATATACTTAAATAACTAAGCATACCTAACCTAACTAAACCTAGGCTACCTTGAAATAGGATATTTCTACCCAGATAAACTTATATAACTAAGCATACCTAACCTAACTAAACCTAGGGTACCTTAAAATAGGATATTTTTACCCAGATAAACTTATATAACTAAGCATACCTAACCTAACTAAATCTAGGGTACCTTAAAATAGGATATTTTTACCCAGATAAACTTATATAACTAAGCATACCTAACCTAACTAAACCTAGGGTACCTTAAAATAGGACATTTTTACCCAGATAAACTTATATAACTAAGCATACCTAACCTAACTAAACCTAGGGTACCTTAAAATAGGATATTTTTACCCAGATAAACTTATATAACTAAGCATACCTAACCTAACTAAACCTAGGGTACCTTAAAATAGGATATTTATACCCAGATATACTTATATAACTAAGCATACCTAACCTAACCAGACCTAAGCTAACCTAAGTGAAATAGGATATTATTGCCTAGATTTTATTACATAACTAAGCATACCTAACCTTCCAAACTTAAACTAGCTAAGGGAAGTACGATATTACCCAGATATACTTGAATAACTAAACATACCTAACCTAACTGAACCTAGGATACCTTAAGTGAAATAGGATATTATCTAATTAAGCATAGCCTTAGCTGAATACAGTAGCTTGAATATAATATGTGTTTACCCTACCTTATCTAGCCTAGCCTTGCTGGTTTTAGCCTAACTTAGGCTAGTCTAGCCTTGCCTACATGAGCCTAAATTTTATTATATCCTTATGTAATGTATAAAATAGCAAGGGCTTGAAATGGAAGAGAGTATGTAGAACTTAGCCAGCAGTGCCTCCCTTATCCTGGGGTGCCCATATTCATGCCCATTGCTGGCTCTCATATGTTCCCAGCCTCTCCATTTGTAAGAATCAGAGAAATATAAAGATTATATGAGGTGCCAGGTTTTCATGAATTATTATTATTATTATTATTATTATTATTATTATTATTATTATTATTATTGTTGTTGTTGTGAATCTTAATATTAATGATATTATTATATTGATATCATTATTGATATTAATACAATGACTAATGTTATTATTATTAATAATAATATTATTGATATTAATATTAGTAATAATATCAATATTGATATAATCAATATTATTATTAATAATAGCATAACCATCATTATTATTAATATTGATATTTATAATAATAATAATAATAATGATAATAATAATACTAAAAATATTGATAAAAATAAGTTATATTAATTTCAATAATAATAATAATAATAATAATAATAATAATAATAATAATATTGATAGTAGTAGTAGTAATAATAATAATATTAATATTAAAATTAATATGAAGATTATTAATATTATTATTATTATTATCATTATTATTATTACTATTATTATTATTAATATTGATATAAGTATTATTATTAGTATCAATATTAGTATTAATATTATTGTTATTATTATTAATATTATTATCATAATATTATTATTATTAATATTAATTTTATTATTATTATTATTATAATTTTTAT
>NW_027171905.1:202500-207500 GCF_036898095.1 Palaemon carinicauda
CTGGTGCTATCTATATTATTATTATTATTATTATTATTATTACTACTGGTGCTATCTATAGTATTATTATTATTATTATTATTATTATTATTATTACTACAGGTGCTATCTATATTATTATTATTATTATTATTATTATTATTATTACTACACGTGCTATCTATATTATTATTATTATTATTATTATTATTATTATTATTATTGGTGCTATCTATATTATTATTATTATTATTATTATTATTACTACTGGTGCTATCTATATTATTATTATTATTACTATTATTATTATTATTATTGGTGCTATCTATATTATTATTATTATTATTATTATTATTACTACTGGTGCTATCTATATTATTATTATTATTATCATTATTATTATTGGTGCTATCTATATTATTATTATTATTATTATTATTATTATTATTACTACTGGTGCTATCTATATTATTATTATTATTATTATTATTATTATTATTATTACTACAGGTGCTATCTATATTATTATTATTATTATTATTATTATTATTATTACTACACGTGCTATCTATATTATTATTATTATTATTATTATTATTATTACTACTACTGGTGCTATCTATTATTATTATTATTATTATTATTATTATTATTACTACTGGTGCTATCTATATTATTATTATTATTATTATTATTATTATTATTATTATTACTACTGGTGCTATCTATATTATTATTATTATTATTATTATTATTATTATTATTATTATTATTACTACTGGTGCTATCTATATTATTATTATTATTATTATTATTACTACTGGTGCTATCTATATTATTATTATTATTATTATTATTATTATTATTATTATTATTATTATTATTATTATTACTACTGGTGCTATCTATATTATTATTATTATTATTATTATTATTATTATTATTATTATTACTACTGGTGCTATCTATATTATTATTATTATTATTATTATTATTATTATTATTATTATTACTGATGCTATCTATATTATTATTATTATTATTATTATTATTATTATTACTACTGGTGCTTCATATATTATTATTATTATTATTATTATTATTACTACTGGTGCTATCTATATTATTATTATTATTATTATTATTATTATTACTGGTGCTATCTATATTATTATTATTATTATTATCATTATTATTATTACTACTACTACTGGTGCTATCTATATTATTATTATTATTATTATTATTATTACTACTGGTGCTATCTATATCATTATTATTATTATTATTATTATTATTATTACTACTACTGGTGCTATCTATATTATTACTATCATTATTATCATTATTATCATTATTATTATTATTACTGGTGCTATCTTTATTATTATAATTATTATTATTATTATTATTATTATTATTATTATTATTATTATTATTATTACTACTGGTGCTATCTATATTATTATTATTATTATTATTATTATTATTATTATTATTATTACTACTGGTGCTATCTATATTATTATTATTATTATTATTATTATTACTACCGGTGGTATCTATATTATTATTCTTATTACTATTATTATTATTATTATTATTATTACTGGTGCTATCTATATTATTTTTATTATTATTATTATTATTATTATTATTATTACTACTGGTGCTATCTATATTATTATTATTACTATTATTATTATTATTACTACTGGTGCTATCTATATTATTATGATTATTATTATTATTATTACTACTGGTGCTATCTATATTATTATTATTATTATTATTATTATTATTATTATTATTAATACTGGTGCTATCTATATTATTATTATTATTATTATTATTATTATTATTATTATTACTACTGGTGCTATCTATATTATTATTATTACTATTATTATTATTATTATTACTACTGGTGCTATCTATATTATTATTATTATTATTATTATTATTATTATTACTAGTGCTATCCATATTATTATTATTATTATTATTATTATTATTATTACTACTGGTGCTATCTATATTATTATTATTATTATTATTATTATTACTACTGGTGCTATCTATAGTATTATTATTATTATTATTATTATTATTATTATTACTACAGGTGCTATCTATATTATTATTATTATTATTATTATTATTATTATTATTACTACACGTGCTATCTATATTATTATTATTATTATTATTATTATTATTATTATTATTGGTGCTATCTATATTATTATTATTATTATTATTATTACTACTGGTGCTATCTATATTATTATTATTATTACTATTATTATTATTATTATTATTGGTGCTATCTATATTATTATTATTATTATTATTATTATTACTACTGGTGCTATCTATATTATTATTATTATTATCATTATTATTATTGGTGCTATCTATATTATTATTATTATTATTATTATTATTATTATTACTACTGGTGCTATCTATATTATTATTATTATTATTATTATTATTATTATTATTACTACAGGTGCTATCTATATTATTATTATTATTATTATTATTATTATTATTACTACACGTGCTATCTATATTATTATTATTATTATTATTATTATTATTACTACTACTGGTGCTATCTATATTATTATTATTATTATTATTATTATTATTATTACTACTGGTGCTATCTATATTATTATTATTATTATTATTATTATTATTATTATTATTACTACTGGTGCTATCTATATTATTATTATTATTATTATTATTATTATTATTATTATTATTATTACTACTGGTGCTATCTATATTATTATTATTATTATTATTATTACTACTGGTGCTATCTATATTATTATTATTATTATTATTATTATTATTATTATTATTATTATTATTATTATTATTACTACTGGTGCTATCTATATTATTATTATTATTATTATTATTATTATTATTATTATTATTACTACTGGTGCTATCTATATTATTATTATTATTATTATTATTATTATTATTATTATTACTGATGCTATCTATATTATTATTATTATTATTATTATTATTATTATTACTACTGGTGCTTCATATATTATTATTATTATTATTATTATTATTACTACTGGTGCTATCTATATTATTATTATTATTATTATTATTATTATTACTGGTGCTATCTATATTATTATTATTATTATTATCATTATTATTATTACTACTACTACTGGTGCTATCTATATTATTATTATTATTATTATTATTATTACTACTGGTGCTATCTATATCATTATTATTATTATTATTATTATTATTATTACTACTACTGGTGCTATCTATATTATTACTATCATTATTATCATTATTATCATTATTATTATTATTACTGGTGCTATCTTTATTATTATAATTATTATTATTATTATTATTATTATTATTATTATTATTATTATTATTATTACTACTGGTGCTATCTATATTATTATTATTATTATTATTATTATTATTATTATTATTATTACTACTGGTGCTATCTATATTATTATTATTATTATTATTATTATTACTACCGGTGGTATCTATATTATTATTCTTATTACTATTATTATTATTATTATTATTATTACTGGTGCTATCTATATTATTTTTATTATTATTATTATTATTATTATTATTATTACTACTGGTGCTATCTATATTATTATTATTACTATTATTATTATTATTACTACTGGTGCTATCTATATTATTATGATTATTATTATTATTATTACTACTGGTGCTATCTATATTATTATTATTATTATTATTATTATTATTATTATTATTATTAATACTGGTGCTATCTATATTATTATTATTATTATTATTATTATTATTATTATTACTACTGGTGCTATCTATATTATTATTATTACTATTATTATTATTATTATTACTACTGGTGCTATCTATATTATTATTATTATTATTATTATTATTATTATTACTAGTGCTATCCATATTATTATTATTATTATTATTATTATTATTACTACTGGTGCTATCTATATTATTATTATTATTATTATTATTATTACTACTGGTGCTATCTATATTATTATTATTATTATTATTATTATTATTATTACTACAGGTGCTATCTATATTATTATTATTATTATTATTATTATTATTACTACACGTGCTATCTATATTATTATTATTATTATTATTATTATTATTATTATTATTATTATTGGTGCTATCTATATTATTATTATTATTATTATTATTACTACTACTGGTGCTATCTATATTATTATTATTATTACTATTATTATTATTATTATTATTGGTGCTATCTATATTATTATTATTATTATTATTATTATTATTATTATTACTACTGGTGCTATCTATATTATTATTATTATTATTATTATTATTATTGGTGCTATCTATATTATTATTATTATTATTATTATTATTATTATTATTACTACTGGTGCTATCTATATTATTATTATTATTATTATTATTATTATTATTATTACTACAGGTGCTATCTATATTATTATTATTATTATTATTATTATTATTATTACTACACGTGCTATCTATATTATTATTATTATTATTATTATTATTATTACTACTACTGGTGCTATCTATATTATTATTATTATTATTATTATTATTATTATTACTACTGGTGCTATCTATATTATTATTATTATTATTATTATTATTATTATTATTACTACTACTGGTGCTATCTATATTATTATTATTATTATTATTATTATTATTATTATTATTATTATTGTTACTACTGGTGCTATCTATATTATCATTATTATTATTATTATTATTACTACTGGTGCTATCTATATTATTATTATTATTATTATTATTATTATTATTATTATTACTAGTGCTATCCATATTATTATTATTATTATTATTATTATTATTACTACTGGTGCTATCTATATTATTATTATTATTATTATTATTATTACTACTGGTGCTATCTATATTATTATTATTAT